>NW_027070475.1:0-14124 GCF_002906115.3 Quercus suber
GAGAATATGTTTGGGTTGGGCCTATTAGGTATTTAGCTAATAATGTATTTTGATTTAAAAATTTGGTTGGGGTTGGTTTTGTTTAGGATTGATGTTGGGTTTTTTTTTCTTTTTTTCTTTTTTTTTGGGCTTGCTCTGTAACAATTTTTTTTTAATTTCTTTTTTTAATTTTATAGTTCAAAATTTGTTTGGCATAATAATTTTGAGGGTGTTCCTGATTTTGCTTGAGGGCGTTCCTATATATATATATATATATATATATTTTATGGGTAAACAAATAAAAAAATTTAATTATTATATATAATTTTTTTTTTCAGTTCAAGGTGTTCGTAGGAACACCCTGAACCCAACGTGGCGCTGCCACTGTTCAAAATCACCGGAAGTCAGTTCTAATTCATAATATTATAGTAGAAATTGATTGGATAACTTAATTGTTTCGTATAACCTTTTAACTAGATGTTATAATATTAATTAATTAATTAAATTCAAGATATGACTTATTATTTACTAGCATTATGCCTGTGCGATACACAGCTTAATCAAAATTCATATGTAAATAGTTTTTCCTATATTAATTTACTTAAAATTAGATAATAGAGTAGATAATAAAAATAAATTACTATTTCACTTTTAAGTTATATAATGAATGCTTATTGTGTAAAACTAAGGTATTATAAAATGTATATATATGAAAGCTCGAAAATATGTTGAAAACACAAGAGCAATATAGACCCCCAATTAAAATTACGGCTTGATAGATTTTACACTAACTTAATACTAAGTGCGGAATAGTGGAAATGTGAGCGGATGAACAAATAAGCTACTCTAATCCATAAACTAAACATATAGCAGTATAATGGAATATAAAAGAGTAGGGAAGAAGGATGCAAACACAGAAAACACCGAGACGTGTTTTCAAAGAGGAAACTGAAGAACTCAGCGAAAAACCTCTCCGCCGCCCTCAAAGCGGAAATCGATCCACTAGACAATCAGTTGGGATACATGGGTTAGCAAGAGACCCTCCAAGCCTAATCTATCCGATGTACCTAAGCCCTCCAAACTCCTACTCCAACAAGGCTTCTCGGAACCGTGCTTGTCTAGCTCTCCGGATCCGCAACAAACTCCATGTTGCATCTGCCATCATTGGCTTCTTCCAATGCTTCCCAGCAGCACCAAAACGTCACACAATATTCTTAAAGGGTGTGGTAAGTGTTTGGGTTATCACCCTCTCAAAGGTATGGAAAATGGAGAGGAAAGGGTTGAGGAGATACCACAAGTAAGTGTATACAGAAAGGTGGGAATGACAATCTCTAATTCTCAATGTGTTTGGCTAGGCTTTTTCTCTCTGAAGCATTCCTCAACATTTGTGGGTAATGAGGGTATATATAGGATAGACACAAAAAGTGTAAGTCATTCAGTACAGGCTGAGAACAGATAGCCTCGCGGGTGTCTCGTGGGAAGGCCTTACCCGCGAGATACTCGGAGACACAGTTGTCTCACCTGGCCTGGCTCTTCGCATTCCAGCATGTGCATGGCACATGTTTCACTTCAGGGAAGCTAGGTCGCAACATATCCGCAAGAATTCTTTAGCCTCCAAATGCTTGAGTCTTCACACTCTCTCTTTATCACACAACCCTTACAACAAATCCCACAATAGATACATGGTATAAACGATTGATAATAATTACAATTAAATTTGGCACGGAATAAAAGCCAACAAAATACATAGTTGTAAAAACAACTTTACAATCTCCCCCTTTGGCTATTCCGTGACAAAACCCTAAAACAGACTCTAGACTTAAACGTGAGTTTGGGAACAAACGTAAAACTCACTCACACCTAAACTAGAAGCTGAAAGGCTCTTAAATATGAACAAGTAACTCCTGAAACACAATAACACAATAATATCATTTTATGAGAAAACTTGAAATGCATATGGAGTAAATATAATGTGATCAAGAAAATGGAATAAAACATTAGACCATGACAAGATCAAACAAGCAATCACTATACAAAAAAAAAAAAAAAACAAAAAAAAAAAAAAACCCAACCAAAACCCAATACGAATACACGTCCATCAATTAAAATCAAAAACCTAAAATCAGAAACTTACCTAACCTAAAATCAAAAACCACCTAAAAAAAATAAATAAATAAACCTCATCAACGACAACACCTTACGCCTCTGCTGGCCTAAAACCTCATCATCAGGTACATAGGCGCGACGCGACGACGATGCCTTCGCCTGAAACTCAAACAACTAAGCTTGGATCAGAGCTTGCGACGCTGACGCTTGGCCTCAAATCCTTCCTCGCCTTCAACGCCTCAATGTGCTGCCACAGCCCACAACGCCGCCCCTCAGGCCTTCCTCAAGATATTTTACACTTTACTTCTCTCTCTTTTTCTCTCTTAATCTTTGGATTTTGCTATGGAGTGTGGACTGTGCCGCTGTGGTTTGAAAGAGAGCTCTTATAACTATTCAATTCTTTAGTCTTTAAGTTTGAATCTCTCTCTTTAGTCTTTAAGTCTTTATAATTATTCAATTTATTTGCCCCCCCCCCCTTTTCTTTTTTTTTACTTTATCCGTTGGTGTGTCACTGTGTTGGTCAGTTGATGTTGGTGGCTTTGTCTTTTAGTGTGTTGTGATTTGTGAATTTATCTGATTGGCTCCCCTCTATTGAGTGAGGGTAGATGGGGGCCATGGGGCTGTGTGGTGTGGGGTGAGATATTTGAATTAGGGAAGTAAAGGCATAGAGGTGGGGCTGTGTGTGCACATGGGTGTGTGTTAATGCACAATGGAGTGTGTGCTAAACCTCCACTAGTTAGTAAAAAAAAAATTAATGAAGCAACTAAACACCAATAATTAATAATTTAATTAAATAATACATTATAAAAGACAAACAAATTAAATTATGTTAGGCTAAAAAAAATTAAAATTTTTATAATTAATGAAACAATAATACAACAAATTATAGTTTATAAAAGACAAACAAATTAATGAAACAACTAAACAACAATAATTAATAATTTTATTAATATTTTAAATGAACTTATAGTTTATTGTACAATTACCTTTGTTCATTTATTTTCTTTTCATTTATTTCCTTTTGAGGTTTTTCGGTATACAGAATGCAAATTTATTTTGGTTTTAAGAACAATTTATTTTTAAGCACAAATTTCATGTCGGCCAAATCTTGAATTTCGGCCGGTATTTACTGAAATGTCCCAAAACACCCGAAATAGACCGAAATAATCCGAATTTTTTTCAAAGTGGAATAGGGTAGGTTACTATTTCGATTTGTTCAGGAACACCCTGGACAAAATTCCTAGAGTCGCCACTGATTTTGAACCATTGTTCAAATGATAGTCATATTTTATATTCAAGTTAGATAGATTACTATTATCAGATGACATTAACTTTTCATTTAACAAATCAACCAAGAGGTTTTAGCGGGGATCGTTGCAAAAAAATATGTAGTTGTTTTTTAAAGATTTTTAAATTCAATTTACCTTATCCCAAAATAAATAAATAAATAAATAAACTAACTTACAATATACTAAAAATAAGAGTAATTTATCAAAAACAATACTCCATTATCACAAACTTCAAAACGTGAGTATATACACTTTCTGAATATTGTATAAGATTTTTGTGTCAATTAGAGCAAAAAACCACCACAAAAAAAAAAAAAAAAAAAGAGCAACATTATTCTTTCCCTAGTACGGAGTCACCAAAATATTTTAGAATTTAATTACTACTCTTTGGATAAAATTATTACTTGTTGTGAAATGATAGAAATAGAGAAAACAAAGTAAGAAAAAAACAAGAAATATATATTGATAAACTCTTAAATTCAAGTGGTCATCCACAATTCTTTTGATCTCTCTTCAATGTGTGTACAATAACAGTAAAGTAATCCCACATATATAGGACCTTGGAATGCTTGTAGAGTTTATGGGATAAGGTTGTAATAATAAGTACACTTATGGATATACATCTCCCCTATAGGCTTAATACATTTCACCATTTACACATCCAAAGTATTCTTTTCATTCCCCAAAGTTTACACATTCTAATCAGACTTTATTTCTAACACTCCCCCTTGGATGACCACTTTCTAAAAATATGCCTTGTTAAAACCTTGCCAAAGAAAAACCCTATGGGAAAAAATTTTGACTAAGGAAAAAGAGTACAATATTCTTATATCACTTCTAGTACCTTAGGATTGCCTTATTAAAACCTTGCAAAAGAAAACCCAGTGGGAAAAAAACATAGCGAAGGAAAAAGAGTATAATCAGCACACATCCTTTAGAAAATTTACACCCCCTCATGAGTATATAGAATTTCCATTGTTCATGGTAAAAATATTCTTAAGTCGACGCATGCTAATGTTGTGCACCATCTTCTTAAAAGTCGCAGTTGGTAATGGCTTAGTAAACATATCAGCCAAATTATCACATGATCATATCTGCTTGATATCAGTATAGTCACTCTTCTGGAGCTCATGTGTATAAAAGAATTTTGGTGCAATATGCTTGTTTCTATCACCCTTGATATATCCTTCCCTAATTTGAATGATACAAGCAGCATTATCTTCGTATAATATTGTTGGACTTTTTATGATTGATGATAATCCACAGTTCTAATGAATATGTTGAATTATCGATCTCAACCAAACACACTCACGACTCGCTTCATGAATTGCAATAATCTCTGCATGATTTGAGGAAGTAGATGAAATTGTTTGCTTAACAGATCTTCATGAAATAGCAGTATTTCCTTAAGTAAATAAATATCCTATTTGTGATTGACCTTTGTGTGGATCAGAAAGGTAACCTGCATTAATATATCCAACTAATTGTGGTTTTGATCCATTTGGATAAAAAAATCCCAAATTAGTAGTCCCACGAAGATAACATAAAATATGCTTAATTCCATTCTAATGTCTCGAGTTGGTGCAGAAATATACCTTGCTAGTAAGTTAATTGCAAATGCTATATCAGGTCGTGTGTAATTTGGAAGATACATCAAAGCACCAATTGCACTAAGATATGGTACTTTAGGACCAAGAGTTTCTTCACCATTTTCTTGTTGAAAAATCTGGTTTTGTATCTCATACAAAATATACAGCGGAAGCAACAAACATGGATTTATTTCATTCATGATTGATAACATGCACTATGTAAATTTCAAAATTTAAGAACAAGATAGCATACCTTGGTGCGCTGAAATTCAAAACATAAGATTAGAAGTGCTTGGGAACACTTTTAATTTTCACTCCAATTCCACTTTACGCCCAAGAAGTGTGGTCTTTCAATCAGTTTCCAGGGGAGAATAATTGAGTGGCTTCACTTACACATTCACACCATTTCACAATGATATCTCTCTTAAAAATAAAATTCTGTATGTTTTTCCCTTTATAACTAACTGATTATCTAATTAGGCTGGCCTTGGATATTTTCAAATAGGTTTTAGTGTGTGGCTTGGAGTGAGACCAAAAAAGACCAATAAGACACTAGCTCCAATGGGTATTGGGTTTTTCTGTTAACTTTTGACAAGTCTAAAGTTATGATTAATTATATTTAATACTACTATATAAATATAATTGCACTCTAGGCCTTATTAATAAATTATATCTCAAGACTTTATTATACATACAACCTCTTCATAAAATATTCGTAGTAATACAAAGTCATGAATGTAGACTGCCACTTTGAAGATTACTACATGTTAATCCTTGAGTACCTGGTTTAATCCTTTAAGTTATTCATCATATATTTATGAAATCCAATTTCATAAATATATACTTTAGTAACTCCTTACTAAAGTAGTTAGGCCTAACACTCTGAATAACTAAACCTATTAAACTTATTTCAGGGGAATATTTTGTATCTCCGTTAAGAGATTATGAATTCCATCTTGAGAATATATGTTCCATCAACACTAAATGTGATTGCCCAACATACTGACGTTTTGATCGTGTCTTATAGATCTCACTCCTAATATATCAAAGTAACCTACACATCATGATCAAGTCCATTATTCTCTCAGGATTAAGAGTTCATGTAAATAAAAGTCGTGAGATTTATTATTCATTTGACAGTTGTTAGGAGAATAATAAATCTCACAATGGTCCAGTTCAATATGTCTGAACTCTTAAAACATATCAACATACTAACTAGAAATCTCCACTTCCATGATCAAGACAAATCATCTTAGATAATTTGTTATAGTCTTCGTAGATGAAACGCCCAATTTCATCACCGACTACGAACTACATTTTGAGTCTATAAGGAACTTGTAATGTAGATCTTAAATCACATAAATCACATACAGTGCATCTTATGGACTATGATAATGTCCCATTAGTTCATTTATAAATAATCTCATATAATTAAACAATTTAATTATTTATGACATGCCAATAAATTGGATTTTAGGGCATAAACCCCAACACTTCTTATAGTCGAAACAGATTTTTCTTGACATTAAGTGACCAACCCACCATTGGAATGCTTAAAGGATGAGCTTTATCCATGTAAAATTGCTCTAGGACTTTTTCTATGTACGTTGATTGATGAATAAGAATTTCATTTGGAAGATGTTCAATTTACGGGCCAAGCCAAAATTTTGTCTTACCAAGATCTTTCATCTCAAATTCATTCTTTAAACAATTTTCTGTTTTTGTTAACTCTTCTAGAGTCCCTACAAGATTTAAATCATCAATATATACTACAACAATAGCAAATCCGGATTCTGATTTTTTGATCAAAACACATGGCCAAATTGGATTATTCTCAAATCTTTCTTTCAAAAGATATTCACTAAAGCGATTATACCACATGCGTTCGGATTGCTTTAACCCATATAAAGATCTTTGTAGCTTGATAGAATATATACTTTGGAACATAGTATTATATGTTTCAGGCATTTTATATCCTTCAGAGATTTTCATATAGATATCATTATCTAATGATCCATACAGATATGCTGTAACAACATGCATTAATTGCATATCCAAATTTTCTTTTGCTACCAAGCTAATAAAAAATCTGAATGTAATTGCGTACATTACATGAGCATATATTTCTTCATAATCAATACTAGGTCTCTACGAGAAACCTTGCGCTACAAGTCGTGCTTTGTATCTTATAATTTCATTTTTCTCATTTCGCTTATGTACAAATACTCATTTGTATCCAACAGGCATTACACCTTTAAGTGTTCGGTCTATAGGTCCAAAAACTTCACGTTTACTTAATGAATTTAATTCTACTTGAATCTCCTCTTTCCACATTGGCCAATCATTTCTACGTTGACATTCATCAACAATTTGCGGTTCATATTCATTATCATTACTTCTGGTAATATCAAGGGCAACTTTATATGAAAATATGTTGTTGACAACAATTTTACTTATATCTCATATTTCTCCTGTATGTACATAATGTATCGAGATCTCGTTATTTTCAAGTACCTAATCCTCTTCCGGGAATAACTCTTCAAGAGGTTTATTTTCAGGAAATTTTTGTTCATAAGTTTTGGATAGATCAATTATTTATGTAACCTGTTTCTTGGGTATAGCTTCTTTATAGGTTGCAACTTGTTTTTCTTGTACTTTTCTCTTTTGGAAAATTTTATCTTTAACATCGATAGATCTTCCATGCTTCAATGATGCAACATGTAAAATAGCATGACCCCAAGCAGAAACTGGTAATTTTGATTTCATAAGCAAATGTCGAGCAATAATTTGAAGTCTCTTGATAAGTGATTCAGCTAAACCATTTTGAGTATGTGTATGGGCAATAGGATGTTCAACATCAATTCCAATTGACATGCCATAGTCATCAAAAGCTTGAGACGTGAATTCACCAGCATTATCTAAATGAATTTTCCTAATTGGATAATTAGGAAATTGTGCTCGCAACCTAATTATTTGAGCAAGAAGCCTAGCAAATGCAACATTTCTAGTAGAAAGTAAACATACATGTGACTATCTAGTTGATGCATCAATTAAAACCATAAAATACTTGAATAAACTACAAGGTGGGTGTATTGGTCCGCATATATCACCCCGAATTCTTTCCAAAAAAGAGGGACACTCAACAACAATTTTTGAATGTGATGGTTTGGTACTTAATTTACCTTAAGAACATGCACTACATGGATAATAACTAGATAAAAGAATCTTCTGGTTCTTTAAGAGATGTCCGTGAGAGTTTTCAATAATTTGACGCATCATTATTGATCCTGGATGTCCAAGACGATCATACTAAAGCATAAAAACCTTTGAGTATGAACACTTCTGGTGTATTGCAACATTTGTTTCAACTGTCCTCGTTGTAATATAATATAACCCAGAAAAGAAAATATGCAGTTTTTTCTAATATGAGCTTCTAGCCCGATACTATTGAAGTAATATAAAAAAATTCTTCATTGTCTTCGCTATTGGTTTCAGTATGATAACCATTATAACGTATATCCTTAAAGCTGAGTAAATTTCTGGTTGATTTAGAAGAATATAAAGCATCATCAATAAAAAGTTTTGTGCCCTTTGGCAACATGATAATTGCTCTTCCAGATCCTTCAATTAAGTTTGATAAACTTGATATGGTATTGACATTGGCTTTGCATAATTTTAAATTTTGACAATATTTTTTTATCTTTAAGGACCATATGAGTTGTTGCACTGTTTGTTAGACAAAAATCTTTCCTAGTCATCTTGGAATTGATTTTACCATTAGGACCCATGCATCTTCATATATGCAAAACATAAATTAAACTTTATTATTTTAAACGTAAATAAAGCATAGCAAAGTAAACATACTTATTACAATGCAATAATATAATAAAAGAAAACAATTAACTGGTATGGAGATTTCCATCACTAATCAAATTATCAAATTTTCCATCAACGACATATCAAGATGAGTCATATCCACTCCATTTGGAAAAATCCAGATAATTCATAGGATCTTCAAGATCATTATGACTAGCAAAGTTCGCTTCAAATCCCTTTTCATTTTCTTTTATGGAAGCTTGGAACAAATCTACCGAATGTTTAGGAGTACTACATGTACATGACCAATGACCTTCCATACCACACCTATAACACTTATTTTCATGACCCTTCAATGGTTTTCAGCAACAACTCATTGTTTTGTTCAACCGTTAGAAGATTAAACATTAGTTCATAACACTTTATGAACATATGCATTCGATATTGCTACTGCAAAAGCACATTCGAAACATGATATATGTGTCTTCTATTATATAATTTTAATTGTGGGCTGATTTTAAAGTGCCAAACTAACTCACTTGCACTTTTAGTTTATTGCAACTTTAGTCATACTGAGCTTTTAGGATGATCAAGTTCTTCTAGAACTTGTAATTCTCCTAAGGGGTATTTTATATTAAAGTACTCAATTTTATGTAAATAATAACAAATAAAAATTAATGCTTTTGAACAATCCTTCTAGGATACTCTATTGCCATCTATAATAATATCTTCAGGATTTATTACATCAGCATAGATCTCATCAAGACTCATTGCTTCTAGATGAATCTTAGTATCAAGGATCCATGATAAGCAATTATTGCCTAAGATGTCAAGGGCAACAAATTCAAGCTTTGTAAGATTTGACATCTATATCAAATATATAACTACAAAAGAAATTAAATAACTTTTTTTTTTTTTTTTGTATACACAATTTTATTGAAACAATGCTACACATACATATTCAAAAGTTTATTGTAATGAAACAATACTTACATATTTAAAGATTATAAGTACACGTAATATATAGCTATAGGTATAAAAAAACGAGAAGACAATATATAACAATATATTACTAAACATTTTTAACATTTTTTTTTAACTAAATATACGCGAATCTCATAACAATATATAACAATAAGATAACTTGAATCTCATAACAATATACAACAATAGGATATGTGAATCTCATAAAATTTTTAATCAATTAAAAATCACTAAAATTATGAGCATAAAACGTAAAGACAAACAAATAGGATAATTACTAATTCCTTAAAAAGAAAACTTACAATGAGTTGAGAGAACTACACAAATAATCTTTGATGTCTGAAGAACAATGGGATTACAACTTCCTTTTGAAATTGGGTACAAACTTATGCTAATAACGTGTTGTGAAATGATAGAAATAGAGAAAACAAAGTAAGAAGAAAACAAGAAATATATATTGACAAACTCTTATGTTTAAGTGGTCATCCACAATTCCTTTGATCTCTCTTCGATGTGTGTACAATAACAGTAAAGTAATCCCATATATATACAGGACCGTGGAATGCTTGTAGAATTTATGGGATAAGGTTGTAATAATGAGTACACTTATGGATATACATCTCCCCTATAGGCTTAATACATTTCACCATTTACACATCTCAAGTAACCTTTTCATTCCCCAAAGTTTACACCTTCCAATCAAACTTTATTTCTAACATTACTAACTTTGTTAATTACTAAAAATAACTTTAATTGGAAACAATCTAGTCTTACTACATAAAATGGCAAAAATTTAGTCTTACATAATTTTTTTATATTTTTATACACTTCTACGCATAAAGGCAATTAAGTTTGTAAAGCTCGTGAATACCAAAAAAAAAAAAAAAAGTTTGTAAAGGTAGTAATTAATGGCTAGAACACAGAATTTGTACATATGTATATCATATTATATCATATAGTATATAATAAAAGTCTGGTTTAAAAGTCATGATAGTGCCAAATGGCTTCACAAAATTGAAAAATTATTTTTAGATTTAAAAATATATATATATATATATATATATTGTTCTTATCTTCTTCTCCTGGAAGAGAAAAATCAGAATTTTTGGGGGCTATTGTGGGGGAGAAGGCCCAAAATTCATATATTGGGCCTTGGGCCTTATCGAAGGCACTATTAGTTCGAGGAGAGACAAATAGAGTAGAGAAATTAATTTAAAGTCTGACAGTAAGAAATAAATAAAGGGTGGTCTGTAGTAGTGAATCAGTATACTCATGACTCACTGCATCTAAATGCATTGCATGCATTAAATGCATTGTTTACTTTTCTGGCCCATTTATGTGAGAAGCCCCTGAACAGTGTTTCCTTGGTCATGCAACTCACAAAGGGGCCAAAGGAGGTGTCTGATGGGACATGCACTCAAGTGAAGGCTTAGATGACCAACAAGTGTATGATCAAGATGGATTGAAAAGAACTATATAATGTAAAGAACCTTCCATGAGAAGGGGATCAAAAAAAAAAAAAGACTACTTAGCACTTATAACTGGTTGCTAATCATTTTTATGATTTATATCATAATCTTCCTTCTGGATGACAGTTTCAGTCATTCTTATATTCTTACTTGCATGTTCCTCTTTCAAATCCATACTAACCATTATTAACTTCACTAAAGCCTAGTTTTTCATCTCACTCTCTACAAATTTATTGTATTGGGCTCATCAGACCATCGCCCAATTCTTCTTTGGTCTTGGTTTGAAAATTGTGACCCTACAACATCTAATCCATACTTTTTTTATTTAAATTATGTTACTACACTAAATTAAAAAAAAAAAAAAAAAGTGTAAAAAAAAAAAAAAAAAAAAAATTACTGCTTCACACTTCCACAAATTAGACTAACATTAGACTATTTTGTTCATATGATCAACTTCTTCAATATTGTGGAGTGTGTATAAATAACATTAGGCTTTTTATTCATATCAACTTCTTCAATGTTTATTCTCAAAAAAAAAAAAAAAAAAAACTTCTTGTATACATCTAATCCTTTTTTTTTTTCAATTATATTACTACACTTAAAAAAATAAAATAAAATAAAAATAAGCAAACATAATACACCAAAAAAAAAAAATTCTGCTTCACACTTCCACAAATTAGATTAACATTAAACTTTTTGTTCATATGATTAACTTCTTCAATATTGTGGAGTGTCTGTGTGTGTGTATCAAATAATTCATAATGAATACCTACCATATGGTTCTTTTCTCTATTTTTCTCTTCTTTTACTTACAACCTTGCAGGTATGTATTTGTTTACTTTAATTTTTTTTTTTCATCAAATTGAATAGGTTTTGTGTTTTGTGTTTTGTTTTGTTTTTGTTTTTTGTTTTGTTTTTTTTTTTTTGTTTAACCTAATTTCCTTAAGTTTTATCCAATTTATATGGTTATGGTTTGAGAATCAATCATTAAATATGCTTAGAAATGATTTTTTTTTTTTTTGGGTGTTTTATGACATGGAAAAATATTGTGGAGTGTACACACACACACACACACACACACATATATATCAAATAATTCATAATAAATACTTACCCTATGGTTTTTTTTTTCTCTATTCTTCTATTCTTCTACCTACAACCTTCTAGGTTTGTATTCATTTAATCCAATTTTTTTTTCCATAAAATTGAATAAGTTTTGTGTATTTTTTTGTCTTTTGTTTAACTTAATTTCCTTAAGTTTTATCCAATTGATATGGTTATGGTTTGAGAATCAATCATTAAATATGCTTAAACATGATATTTTTTATTTTGTGTTTTATGACATGGGTTTCAATCGTAATTTATCCCTTATGATTTAGCATAGTTTTAAAAATCGAATCGATCAAAGAGTTGGATTAGGAAGTAGTTCTTGGTTTTATGGTCCGATTGGGGTCAGACCGATGGTTGAACCGATGACATTATAAATAAATAATTAATAATTTTTAAATTATAAAAATAAGCACTAATAAATTTTAAAATAAGTTTTTTTTACCAATAATATTTAGTTTAAAAAAAAAATCACTTGACTTACCATTCACGTGACTTTTTGTTGATGGTGATCTTATAATAAAACCTAAAAGTAATAGTGAAACTAGAGGTTTGATAAAGAGTGTCAAAAGTGTGTGGCTGTAGCTGATTCAAAAAAAAAAAAAAAAAAGGGGAGTGAAAATAGGGATTGGTTGTGATGATTTTGATATCCTTAGCATAAGACGATTTCATGTGGTCGGCTGATGTAAAATTTTTTATTTTTTTAATTTTATTTTAATAATGTAATATACTGTTACCTGAACGTTAATGACCATTAGTTTGGATCCAACGTAGTAATTTATGTAGAATGGCTGGAATGTTAAGGGAGTTTAGGGATTTTAGACTCACACGTCAACAATTTAATTTGGATTTAAAAAGAAAAAAAAAATCTGATGTGGTGGTACAGTTCGTATTTTATGTGGTATGAAAAATATTTTTTTGTTATTCTGTTTAACACATCAGTTTTTTCCATCAATTGCCATTAGATGCAGGGACTAAATTGACACCACGCTGAAAAGATTAGGGACTCATAATTGAAAGTTAGGGACCAAATTAACATATAATGTAAATAATATAGACTAACTTTATAGTTTACCCAAAAAGAAAACAATTAATATTTTCAATTTTCCATAAAAGTAATATAAAAACTTTTTAAAAATAATTTATTAATAATTGCTTTAAGGACACCCCTTAATTTGACTAAATTTATAATAAGGTGAGGTCTTTTTTCTAAAGGTGGTAGAACTTTTTTTTTTTTTTTTTTAAGTGGGTCTTAGATCATTGCAAACAAAAACCTTTTAGTATTTTAATCAGATGATAAAAAATTATCACCATTGAGTGAATGTCATATACTAAAAACAAATATTATATTTATGTATTAAAAAAATTATATTTTTACGTTGTATTATTCTTGTAAAGTGTACATTATATAGTTAAAAAGAATTGTTCACTTTTCTTTTAATTGTGTATAATTTACGTTGTACAATTCATGTAAACAAATAATTGTCCAAAATATTTATGATAAACCCATCGAAGGCATTAATTGAAATTTTCTCTACCTTATAAAATTTAAATAAAAACTTAGCAGGTACCGTAACGGTGAAAATTCCACTAATAATATTCGTTGGCATATCTTGACCTGACGTGGCAAGGACGTGTCTTTCTCTTTCCAATCATTTGTACTCATCTAAAAGCAACGCATCACGTATTTACATCAACATCCCACGTTTTCTCTATTTTTACTTGCATTTGCATGGCTTGTTCAAACTGCTTCAAGTTCAAAGTCCATTAACTTTAAAAATAACT
>NW_027070475.1:21080-97814 GCF_002906115.3 Quercus suber
AAAAAAAAAAAAAAAAAGTTTGTAAAGGTAGTAATTAATGGCTAGAACACAGAATTTGTACATATGTATATCATATTATATCATATAGTATATAATAAAAGTCTGGTTTAAAAGTCATGATAGTGCCAAATGGCTTCACAAAATTGAAAAATTATTTTTAGATTTAAAAATATATATATATATATATATATATTGTTCTTATCTTCTTCTCCTATCATTTCTAAGTTAATAAAAACCTTAATTTGATTATAATCCAAATTCTTCATCTAATAATCATTTTCTTATTATAATTTATAAGTTGATAAGTAGTACAAACAAAAAATTTCAACTTCACACTTCCACGTACAAATTAGACTAATATTAGACTTTTTGTTCATATCAATTTCTTCAATGTGGAATGTATACATTTGTGGGGAGAAGGCCCAAAAATTCATATATTGGGCCTTGGGCCTTATCCGAAGGCACTATTACGTCCGAGGAGAGACAAATAGAGTAGAGAAATTTTAATTTAAAGTCTGACAAGTAAGAAATAAATAAAGGGTGGTCTGAGTAGTAACTTATCATGACCACTGCATTAAATGCATTGCAGCTGCTTTCCTGGCCACATTTATGTAGAGAAGTCCCCTGAACAGTGTTTCCTTGGTCACTGCAACTCACAAAGGGGCCAGAGGAGGTGTCTGATGGAACATGCACTCAAGTGAAGGCTTAGATGACCAACAAGTGTATGATCAAGATGGATTGAAAGGAACTATATAATGTAAAGAACCTTCCATGAGAAGGGGATCAAAAAAAAAAAAAAAAAGACTACTATAGCACTTATAACTCGGTTGCTAATCATTTTTATTGATTTATATCATAATCTACCTTCTTGGATGACAGTTTCAGTCATTCTTATATATCTTACTTGCATGTTCCTCTTTCAAATCCATACTAACCGTTATTAAACTTCACTAAAGCCTAGTTCTTCATCCTACTCTCTACAAATTTATTGTATTGGGCTCATCAGACCATCGCCCAATTCTTCTTTGGGCTTGGGCCAAAAATCATGATCCTACAATTGGCACCGTCTGTGGGAAGTAGTTTGTGTTATAGTGAAGGCGACGATCAATTATGGCATAACCAGGTCCACAACAAGTAGAGTCGAGGGAATCCCAGCATGGTGATCTTTTCCTCAACCTTAAACAGAGAGGTGACCGTGAAGGAAGTGTATACACTACACACATTGAGAGTAGTCAGCCTCAAGGTGAAAGCCATATCTCCCATGCGAAGAGCAATAGGGGCATGCAGCTGGAGATTGACCAGTTAAAGAGGGAATTACACCATGCAAAAAGGAGGCGAGCTTCCCCTGACAGTGATATTTCTTCTGATGATGAAAGAGACACTAGTTACAGGCAGAGGTCTCGAACTCCACCCAATGAATCCTTCTCCTTTGAAGAGAAACACCATAACGAGCGGCAGTTTAGAAGCTCGCCACATAGGGGCGTAGGAAACGATGCTATAAGCAGAGCCTTAAACCAAATCTCTAAGTCTCCCTTCATGCATAAGATTGAGGGAGCAAGACTTCCCCAGCGTTTTCATCAGCCAACATTCACCATTTACGACGGACAAACAGATCCTGTTGAGCATGTGAACCATTTCAACCAAAGAATAGTTGTCCATTCTAAGGACGAGGCCTTGACGTGCAAAGTCTTTCCATCTAGTCTCGGACCTATCATGATGAGATGGTTTGATGGCCTAAAGGCAGAGTCTATAAACTTCTTTCATGAGCTCACTCAAGCATTTGGCTCCCGGTTTGTGACTTTCAGGAGAGTTCCTCGGTCATTGGCTTCCCTCCTATCCTTGAGCATGCAAGAAGGGGAGAATCTTAAAACATACTCCGACAGTTATTGGGAGATGTTCAATGAGATTGAAGGTGATTTTGACGATGTGGCCATCAGTACTTTTAAGCTCGGCCTTCCAGCTGAGCACGGTTTAAGAAAATCCTTGATTGGTAAGCCCGTTACTAACGTGCATTAGCTTATGGATCAGATTGATAAGATAAAAGAGTTGAAGAATATCAACAGCAAGGGAAAGGAAAGGATAAGGTTATTCCTCAGGAGAGGATGGATTCTAGGTCGGATTAGTACAACAATAACAAACCACGTAGGGATTTTGTTTGGGCAATTAGGATCATCAAACCTTCAAGCAATCAATACCGTGTTCCGAGAGCTGATGCATCAAGTTCTGGAGAAGATCAAGAATGAGCCATTCTTTAAATGGCCAAGTAAAATGGTGGGAAACCCTGAAAGGCGCAATCACAACCTATATTGCCAATACCATCAAGATTATAGACACTCCACAAAGGATTGTAGGATTTTGTGGGATCACCTAGACCAGCTTGTTCGTGAAGGTAAATTAAAACAACTTTTACGCCATTCCAGTGGTCCAAGCGGCCAGGCAAGCTTAGAATCTCGTAGAGATGACTCTTCCAAACCCCCCATGGGAACAATAAATGTTATCTTCGCTGCACCAGGGAGAACTGGATCCTGTCCGTCTAGGGTAATGTCCGTGGCTTGGCTATCCGCCGAGGACGCTAACCAAGATATGAAAAGAAGTAGAATAGAAATTCAACCTGTTTTAGGCTTCTCGGATGAGGATAAAATTAGAACCATACAGCCCCACGATGATGCCCTAGTGGTTACCCTCAGGATTGGGAGATATGATGTGAAGAGGGAAATGGTGGACCAAGGTAGTGAAGCTGAGATAATGTATCCTAATTTATACAAGGGGCTGAATTTAAAGCCCGTGGACTTAACGCCTTACAGCTCTCCTCTGGTGAGTTTCAATGGGAAGGTCGTCATCTTAAAGGGCCAATTCTGAAGGTTTGTATTCATTTAATCCAATTTTTTTTTCCATAAAATTGAATAAGTTTTGTGTATTTTTTTGTCTTTTGTTTAACTTAATTTCCTTAAGTTTTATCCAATTGATATGGTTATGGTTTGAGAATCAATCATTAAATATGCTTAAACATGATATTTTTTATTTTGTGTTTTATGACATGGGTTTCAATCGTAATTTATCCCTTATGATTTAGCATAGTTTTAAAAATCGAATCGATCAAAGAGTTGGATTAGGAAGTAGTTCTTGGTTTTATGGTCCGATTGGGGTCAGACCGATGGTTGAACCGATGACATTATAAATAAATAATTAATAATTTTTAAATTATAAAAATAAGCACTAATAAATTTTAAAATAAGTTTTTTTTACCAATAATATTTAGTTTAAAAAAAAAATCACTTGACTTACCATTCACGTGACTTTTTGTTGATGGTGATCTTATAATAAAACCTAAAAGTAATAGTGAAACTAGAGGTTTGATAAAGAGTGTCAAAAGTGTGTGGCTGTAGCTGATTCAAAAAAAAAAAAAAAAAAGGGGAGTGAAAATAGGGATTGGTTGTGATGATTTTGATATCCTTAGCATAAGACGATTTCATGTGGTCGGCTGATGTAAAATTTTTTATTTTTTTAATTTTATTTTAATAATGTAATATACTGTTACCTGAACGTTAATGACCATTAGTTTGGATCCAACGTAGTAATTTATGTAGAATGGCTGGAATGTTAAGGGAGTTTAGGGATTTTAGACTCACACGTCAACAATTTAATTTGGATTTAAAAAGAAAAAAAAAATCTGATGTGGTGGTACAGTTCGTATTTTATGTGGTATGAAAAATATTTTTTTGTTATTCTGTTTAACACATCAGTTTTTTCCATCAATTGCCATTAGATGCAGGGACTAAATTGACACCACGCTGAAAAGATTAGGGACTCATAATTGAAAGTTAGGGACCAAATTAACATATAATGTAAATAATATAGACTAACTTTATAGTTTACCCAAAAAGAAAACAATTAATATTTTCAATTTTCCATAAAAGTAATATAAAAACTTTTTAAAAATAATTTATTAATAATTGCTTTAAGGACACCCCTTAATTTGACTAAATTTATAATAAGGTGAGGTCTTTTTTCTAAAGGTGGTAGAACTTTTTTTTTTTTTTTTTTAAGTGGGTCTTAGATCATTGCAAACAAAAACCTTTTAGTATTTTAATCAGATGATAAAAAATTATCACCATTGAGTGAATGTCATATACTAAAAACAAATATTATATTTATGTATTAAAAAAATTATATTTTTACGTTGTATTATTCTTGTAAAGTGTACATTATATAGTTAAAAAGAATTGTTCACTTTTCTTTTAATTGTGTATAATTTACGTTGTACAATTCATGTAAACAAATAATTGTCCAAAATATTTATGATAAACCCATCGAAGGCATTAATTGAAATTTTCTCTACCTTATAAAATTTAAATAAAAACTTAGCAGGTACCGTAACGGTGAAAATTCCACTAATAATATTCGTTGGCATATCTTGACCTGACGTGGCAAGGACGTGTCTTTCTCTTTCCAATCATTTGTACTCATCTAAAAGCAACGCATCACGTATTTACATCAACATCCCACGTTTTCTCTATTTTTACTTGCATTTGCATGGCTTGTTCAAACTGCTTCAAGTTCAAAGTCCATTAACTTTAAAAATAACTGGTCTAACTGAGTCTAAATTTTCTGTCTTATCAATTGTGCTCTACCAATAAAACTGAGACAGCTAGCTTCTCTCATTAAATAAGATAACTTTTACTTTAATGAGTTAGCCTCTCTTATTTAATGAGAAAGGCTAGCTGTCCAAATTTTATTGGTAGAGTATAAAGTGGAGCGCAATTGATGAGACAAAAGATTTGGACTCGTTTCTAACCACACGCTCATGAGCTTGCTTATTAAAAGTTTTTCTATTTTATGTTTTTAAAGGTTAAGGGCCTATTTGGTAAGTAAGCTCAAACTCACATTTTCACATTTTAAACAACATTACACACATTTCCACACACTTTTTTATGCGTACGTATTTTAAAAAACTACAAATAACATTACTTAAACTACTCTACCAAACATCCCCTAATAATTTTCATTTATTATAATTTGACATTATTACATTTTCAATCACAAAAAATACTTAGGCATAAATCCTATGCGTGCTTAGAAACTAGTTAGATTGTTATATTAGTTTGTAAAGGTCATCTGGGTGAACAGTATATTCATACTTGCGGTATAGATTGTTATATTAGTTTGTATTAGAATACTTGCCAAAAAAAAATTGTATGCCCATATCTAATACCAGTAAGTGAATCTTTGTTCGAGTAGAGAAGCAATTCAGACAAACATTAGATGCTCACAGAGCATGGGGCTAAGCTAGTAAGCTCAAACATTGATACATAATGCGGCAATTATATCGCTATAGTCACTATCATTGAAGCAATTTTTAGTGGTTCTTACATATGTGAAATTCTAGCACAAAAAAGAATAATGATACATAATTCTTCAAGAAATTAACTAACATTTTGACAATATCAATGGAGTAGACGAAGAAAACTTAGCATATTGTTTATAAAACAAAGGAAAAGGCAATGATTAAACAAAAAAAGAACAATAATAATATAAAATCTGGCTATCTAGAAGTATAATCAGTTTAGTCAAAATCCTAAGCTAAACGCCCGTGCTACAATGCATTTCCATTGCTGTACAATTTACTCTGTATCGCAATTCACAATAGCAAGGATGCACATCACGTGTAAATATTTATGTAAAATGTAAATATTACTTAAATTCATTGAAAAATACATACCTCCTGTCCTGAGCAATACCCCTACCCACTTCACACTTTGAAAGCCCTTTCCACAATTGTCAAAATCGAAAATATGGAGGATGGGTAATAAGTGTTGTGTTTTTGGTTAACTGCTTTGTAGTTTGTAGTGGATTTTTTGAGTAACCATAAAGTGGTGGCTGATCTTGGGAGAGTTGTCTTAGATTTTAGGCAATGTTTTAGAGATGTAGTTTAATTGGATTGTCCTTTAGTTTTTTTTTTTTTTTTGCTTAAACCTAAGATATAGAACCAACGAAATGTCTATCCCAACAAGAGAAGCTTTATAAATAGTAGTGTGGACACTCGATTTTGCACCCATAATTTAATCAAGGAAAATGGTTAGAGTGATCATTCATATACCCGAAAAAAATCATAGTTACATCACATGCATTAATTCATTCATTGCATATCATAAAAATGATCTTGAGATTCTAATGGACGTGGCAATATTCCTGATTTCTAAATTGGACCATCGAATTGAAAGATATCACATGATCAAGCTTGCACGGTCTACATGCATTTTGTTTGGGTGAAACCAACCACACATGATTAATTTAAATTAATTTTGATTGGTTAGACAATTAAAATTAATTAAATAAATTTGTGATTGGTTATTAGTTAGTGTCAAAAATAGAATTGCTTGCATAGGAATAAAGTGAATAATTAGATTACAATGAAATTGTGGATAATCAAGACTTTTTGGAGTATTTATTTACAAGATAATCATTACTATAAAGACCTGAATCATCAGAAAAGGGGTTTAATTTTTAGAATATGGATTAAAAACGTGTCCAAGTGCAAGTCCCGACTTAAAAAAACTCAAAAAAAGAGTCCAAAGTGGATCGAAACTCAAACCGGGTCCAACACCCAAGAGGGCCATTCAGCACTTTTCAAGTGCCGATTGGCACAAATTTGAGGACCGGCTCGAGGATTTCTGGATTGAGATAAACCTTACATTTTTCGAGTTTTTAGAGATAAGGATGCGTCCCAGTTCGTATTCTGATCATTCAGCTAATTTTTCAAAGCATTCCAACCTCTATAAATAGAGGATGCCTCTCAAAATTTAGCACACTTTTTCACGCTTTCTAACCCCCTTCTTTTTGGCTCTTCTCTTCTTTTCAATTCCCCCTTACGTTAAAGACATTCTAGAGGCTCTTGCCTTAGGAATTTCTTTTTTGTAAGCGAAATATTTTAGGCTTCAAAGAGTTGAATAAATTTCTATGAATCCTAAAATATCCTTTCACTAAGAAGAGTACGCTCATGCATGAGGTAGTCTATTTCTTTTATTTTTCTAGTTTCTCTATTAATTTTGTTTGATGATGCATGTTTGATTACATCTGATTCTTGATATAATTGCCATGTTTTGTTTAAAATTTTTCTTTAAAGATGTTCTTAGATGATTTTTATTTTTATTTTTTATTTGTGATTTCTCTCTCTAGAATCTCAAAATATGCTAATTGTCAAAGATCTCTTTAAACTAAAAATAGATCTGTATTTTTATTAAATACAGACTTGATTTTTTTAACACATAAAAAATTATTTTTATTTTCATTAAATACATATCTGATTTTTTTTTACACACAAAACTGATATGTATTTTCATTAAATATAGATTTGATTTTTAACACATAAAACTTATCTGTATTTTCATTAAATACAAATCTATTTTTTTTAAATGTAAAACTAGTCTGTATTTTCATTAAATACAAATTTGATTTTTTCTAACACGTAAAACTGATCTGTATTTTTATTAAATACAGATTTTATTTTTTTAACGTGTTAAACTGATCTGTATTTTCATTAAATACAAATCTGATTTTTTTTAACACACAAAACTAATCTGTATTTTCATTAAATAATGATATGATTTTTTTCAAGATTCAAAACTGATATGTACTTTCATTAAATACAGATTTGATTTTTTTAGAAAAAGTCTTTTTTGACACAAAATTGTAGATTTTGGCATTTAAAAGAAGAAATTAAAATTTTGGTTGAAATATTTTCTTTTTCTTAATATGTGATGCATGTAAAATAATTTATTTTACGAGTGTAAATCTTTTTTCAAAATTTTTTTATGTTATGTCCAACAACGGATTTGATTTTTTTTTTTTTATATAAACCCAATTTTTTTTTTAACTATTCAAAACAAATCTGATTTTTCTTGAAAAACTCTTTTTTTTTTTTTTTAATCTACACAAAAACAGATCTGCTTTTTCATTACAAATCTTAATTTTTTTTATTCACAAAATAGATCTGAATTTTCTTAAAAAAAAATGGATACATTCATAAGATAAATTTACTTGAGTTATTTTTGGTCAAATGTTTCTCAACATATCATTCACATCATGCAAAAAAGAGTATATTGGTCATTAGAGTCTAAAAGACCAGATTTTGTCTGGGTAGAATGGGTGCGTAACGCCTTCCCATTCTGTAACCTTGCCTCCAAATTTAGGTTTTTGGATAGGTAGATTAGTGTCTTATTATTATTATTATTATATTTTAATTTGGTAGATTGTAACTAGGACCAAAAGGTTGTATTCTTTTACATAGATTGTCACTAGGACCCAAAGCGTTGTAAGGTTTAATTTACCAAAATTGTATTGTTCTTTATTCAATCAATAACATTCAAAGCATTTATGAATATATATTTTGCATTTAGTTTTTTTTCTTTTTTCTTTTTTTTTTTTGCATAAAAAAATAAGTAGCGACTCTATACCACTTACCCAAAAAGAGAGGTGCCCTTAAAAGCACCCGAATATCTTTTTTTGAGAGCACCCTCCTCATTAAGGAAGTTTGCAGTCTCTCACAAGTAGTATAGATAATAATGATAAATCTTAAAAGCACTTTTTTTCTTTTATTTATTTATTTTCTCTATCTTTTTGTTGTTGAGAAAATAGTTAAAATCCCATATTTTCCAAAAGCAACTTTTGAAACTTTTGCTTATTTCCACTCTCAGTTTAGGTACAATTTTAAAATATAATTATACTTTCATATGACTTGCTTTTTTAATAAAAAATAAAGTCATCTAAACAACTATGAATTGTCATACATAATTTTGTTAGGACATATGTGAATCATTAGAAATGGCAACGGGTTAGGTTCGGGCCAAGTTTTTTGATACCCAAACCCGACCCACGGGTCTTCCCCTGTTACCCGGACCCAACCCGTTTAATAAACGAGTCTTTTTTTAAGCCCCAAACCCGGCCCGTCAGGTCTCCACAGGCCCTGCAGGCCCCGTCCAGCCACTTCTAGGCCTATTCCATGGCAGCCCAATCCAACCCAATCTTATTAAAAAAAAAAAAATCCCAAACACAAACACAAATCAATCAACATTGTTATCAATTAAATCGAACTCCATTTATCATTTATGGAAGAAACAAAACTCCAATTTTTACATTTATGGACAGATTTTTACATATTAAATCCTCAAACAAATACCCAAAAACAAAAACTAATAAGAGAGGAAATGAACCCCAAAAAAAAAAAAAAAAAAACTCAGACCACTAAATCTCTCTCTGATCTTTAACAATCACGGCCTCCTCTGTGACAAAAACAGCAATCATCACAAGATTCTCTCCGATCTAACAATCATGGCCTCCTCTGTGACAAGAACGACAACCACCACAAGATTCTACAAGTTCTCCTTTCAGAGACAAAACCAACAACGTTGTTCAACAAGTCACACGTGAGATGAAAGAAAATCCATGGAGAATTGAGGGTGAGGATGAGATGTGAGTGTCTGAACCTGATTTGTGACTTTGAGAGTCTTGGTGGAGCTGATTAAAGAGTGAAAGTCAGTGAGGGAGGCAGCTGAGTGTAGAGAGAAAGGAGAGAGGCGGCTGAGTTGAGAGAGAAAGGAGAGAAATGAGTTTTAGGTTAGGGTTGTATATATATATATATATAGGTAGGTTTTTTGTAATTTTATATTTAAGTTAATGGTTGGGTCGGGTCTGAGTTTGGGCCCCTTTTTGGCCAAAACCCGACCTGTTTTGGGTTTTTTTTTTTTTTTTTTTTTTTTTTTTTTTTTTTAAATCCAAACCCGACCCTATTTTTATCGGACCGGGTACCCGCGGGCCGAGCTTAAATTGCCATCCCTATGGATCATGTTAGGAACATATGTTAATATTTTATGTAGTTGGCTAATCCTTTGACAAAACGCACTTTACTTGTATTTAGGTAGATCTAGGATGTGTTTAATACTTCAAGGAACAAGAGTTCAAGTCCAGTATTGAAACCATGCAAGCCTGTCCAAGAAACAAGGGAAGAAGTGTTGATTTTTTAAAACTCGATAGCTGCTCGACACCTCTCAACAGTTAGGCTATCTATCGAGATCTTAACCTATTCTTATCACAATCTCGACACCTTCTCGACAGCTGGTGGATCGATTGAGAAAGCTCCTATCCCCTCGATAGCTCCTCGACACCTCTTTGAGCGATCGAGAATTACTGAGCCTTACAAAATTCAGATTTTCAAATATGAATTTCAGCCCATGCTTATGTATTTGTGTATGGTTTCTTTTCTCACAACCCTAAACATATATAAGGCTTATTTTAGAGGCTGTCACATAAGAGAATACAAGGAGAACATATGCAAAAGGTGACTGATGCCTTATTCTCTCTGAATGAAGCTACTGCGTCTTTACGCCTTAGGGTTTTGTAACCAAGTGCTTCTTAATCTTCATTGTTGATAAAGTGAATAACTTTGTAGCCAACATCTTCTTCAAGTTGGTGTGTTAGTCATGTACTGGAAGCCGTGCATCTTTTGTGTTAGTCATGTACGGGGATCTGTGCATCAAAAAGGGTGGCGTTCATATATTGAAGAGTTCAGAGGTTTTGAAGCGGTAAAAGGTTTCTACTGTGAGTTCATCTACAGGAATTGTAGAGTCTAGAGACAAAGGTTTTGTACTAGATTTGAAACTTCTCTTACTATAGTGGATTGCTTTTCGGAAAGGTTTCCCCCCAGTTTTTTTTGTGAAACTAGTTTGTTTCATTGGTTTTCCTCTTCATCATATCTTGTCTTATTTATTTTTCTCTTGTACATGATTTTGACATGATATTGATGTTTGTTTATTTTAACAAGTTTTATTCATAATAAATCTAATTAACAACTTGGATTTAAAACTTGTTAATTCTATCAACCGGGGTCTAAATTTGCCTTCCAACAAATTTAAATTTTCTATATTTCAAATATATGGTTGTGGGTCTTGTGACCATTTAAATATAGTTATCTAAGGGTATATTAAAAATTTTTAATCTAAAGAATAATTATATATATATATATAGTGGGTTCAAATTTGATTTGGTTGATTTTTCTCTAATAAATTTTTTAATTAAAGGAGGCTTAATTGAAACTAAGTACATCATGAGTCGCCGAGAAGGTGTCATCAAGAAAAAAAGGTACATATGAGGGTCGAAGAGAGTGTGTACATGAGAAGGTCAAAGAGTGTGTACTTAAGAGTGTTAAAGGGAGTCCTCAGCCTAATCCTTCTAAGCCAAAGGGAGTCTTCAGGCAAGTCTCTTGGGCCAAGTCAGAGAGTGTACATGTGAGGGTCAGAGAGAGTACTCAGGAAAGCCTCCTTAGCTAAAGGGAGTCCTTGGCCTAATGCTCCTCAACCAAGTCAAAGAATGTACCTATAATGGTTTGAAAGAGTACTCTGGAAAGTCTTATCGGCCAAAGGGAGTCCTTGACATAATGCTCCTCAGCCAAATCAAAGAGTGTACTTGTGAGAGTCAGAGATAGTACTCTAGAAAGTCTCCTTGGCCAAAGGGTATCCTCGGCCTAATGCTCTTCAGCTAAGTCAAAGAATGTACATGTGAGGATCAAAGAGAGCACTTCAAAATGTCTCCTCAACCAAAGGGAGTTCTTAGCCTAATGCTCCTTGGCCAAGTTAAAAAGTGTCCCTGTGAGGGCCTGAAAGAGTACTCCAGAAAATCTCTTCAGCCAAAGAGAGTCTTCGGACTAATGCTCTTTGGCCAAGTCAAAGTGTACCTGAAAGGGTCCAAGAGAGTACTCCAAAATGTCTCATTGACCAAAGGAAGTCCTCGGTTAAGTCAGAAAGTGTACCTATGAGTGTCAAAAATAGTACTCTAGAAAGTATTCTTGGCCAAAAGGAGTCCTCGGCTTAATGTTCCTCGGCCAAGTCAGAGAGTGTCCTCGCGAGGGTCCGAGAAAGTGCTTGGGAAAGTCTCATCAGCCAAAGGGGAGATAGCTCCTAAGAGGGTAATAGCTCTAAGAGAATTAAAAAAGAGAGAGTGAGAGAGAATGAGCCCCTTTTCCAAATGGCCTTTTTCCCTTTTACACAGAAAAACGTGGTTTTAGGTGCTCAAGGGAATATGTGGTGGTGGGTGAACAGAGAATGTGTGGTTGTATTTGTTTGTTTGTTTGTTTTATTTATTTGTTTAAATAGGACCACCTATAATAGCCCCTAGTTTTCACTTGCTTGAAGTGAGAAGTGGAAGTGGATACTAGATTCATTCTTGGGACTTTGGCTAGCTTGTGGCTTGGCCATACCTAGACAGTTTAGGGTTTAGAGATAATGGAGGCATAGGGTTCAACCATACATGGATGGGCTAGGGTTTGAGATAATGGCGGTGTAGGGCTTGGCTAAACATGGGCTGAACAGGGTTTTGATATAATGGCGGCACTAGTCTCAGCCATACTAGGACTGGCCAAGATTTAGAGATAATGGTGGCGTTAGGAACATCTACACCTGGCTTGGCTAGGATTTGGAGATAATGGCGGCATTGGGCTTGGCCATACTTGGACTGGTTAGGATTTAGAGCATTAGGCGTTGGGCTTGGCCATACTTGGGCAGACCAAATTTTGATATGATAACAACGGCTAGGTTCTAAATATTTAGGAATAAATGTTGAGGTTGATGTTTAGTTTAAGATATTCATGTCTTAGAACAGTGTTATACATTGCTCAAGTTGGTTTAAGTTAAAATTTAAGAGCAGTCGAGTTGGAGAATGAAGAATTTAGAAACTACCTTGCTCGACTAGTCAAGAGAACAAGTTCGAATGATCAAACTACGTTTTCTGCAGATTTTAAATCAGGCCCGAAAGTTTGCGAAACTTTTAGAATTTGAGTTCAACATTGCTAGGTATAAAAAGAAAACCATAAATCATGTTTCAAAAGCCCTAAGAAGACTTGTGAATTACTCCTATGAGATTTGTGAGGTTTTGTAACCTTTTAACTCAACAAGCATCTATTGGAAAGAAGATACATATACAAGAACTGGTGGAGATAAGTTACTGCATACAAGATCAACTATTGCTAATGGTCTAAAGCTTTGAGTGGGATATCATAGTTACAAATGAGGGTGTTTGTGTGCAACAAATTTAGTGTGGTCACGTGAGTAAGTACTACAAGAGGTAGCATTAGATTTAGGGAAAAATCTATTGTAAACAATTCCATTCTATATAATGAATTTGTTGCTTTGAAGATTGTTTAGGTTAAATACTCTCCAGGTTTTTTACATTGAAACTGGATGGTTTCATTAGTTTTCCTAGGTCATCATATCTCTTGTTTTCTATACTTTTCCGCACTTAGTGATATGATTGTTTGTATTTAACCTAAATCTAAATAATAAAACTAAGTAACAACTAGGTTATTAATTAGGTTAAACAATCTAAGTGTACAGGGGTCTAAATAAACTAACAATTGGTATCAGAGCAGGTTGGCTTTTTTTTTTTTTTTTGATAGGGAGCAGGTTAGCTCTTGATTAGGTAGTTTTACCTAGAGTTAATCCTTGACCTCTGCTATCATGGAACGTGGTCACTCTTTAGTGATCCTTCCCCACTTCAATGAGAATAACTATGCCTACTGGAAGGTGAGGATGAAAGTCGTCTTGAAATCTCTAGATGAAAGAGTTTTGATGTCTATGGAAATTGGTTGGGAAAGAGCTGCCACTCTCATGGCTTAGTGGTCTGATGCTCAAAAAGAAGCAGCTAGCTTCAACAGTAAGGCATAGTTAATCCTTGACCTCTTCTAGCTTTACCTAGAGTTAATCCTTGACCTCTGCTATCATGGAACGTGGTCACTCTTTAGTGATCCCTCCCCACTTCAATGGGAATAACTATGCCTACTAGAAGGTGAGGATGAAAGCCTTCTTGAAATCTCTAGATGAAAGAGTTTTGATGTCTATGGAAACTAGTTGGGAAAGAGCTGCCACTCTCGTGGCTCAATGGTCTGATGCTTAAAAAGAAGTAGCTAGCTTTAACAGTAAGGCTATGAATGCAATATTCAATATTGTTTCAATAGAAGAATTCAAAAGGATTTCTAATGTAGAAATAGCATACATTACTTGGAATATCGTACAAACTGTGCATGAAGCTACAAAAGCCATTAAGATTAATAAACTACAATAGTTGACTTCTAGGTTTGTGAGCATTAGAATGGCAGATGATGAGACATTTGATGAGTTGTTTGCGAAACTGAATGATATAGTAAACTCTGCTTTTAATTTGGGTGAGGTTTATGAGAAACCTAAGATCATTAGGAAGAATGTTGACGCTATTCCTATAGATGAACTTGTAGGATCTCTTCAATCTTATGAGTCTGACCTACCCAAGACTAACATGTCCAAATCTATGGCCTTGAAATTTGTAGATGATGTTGATGAAGTTGTGTTTGATGATGAGATAACATCTATAGAGATTGCTTACCTTGCCAAACATTTTCGAAACTTTTTGAAAAAAAAAAATAATAGAAGGCAAAAAATCGAAATGTTGCTGACCCTAAGAATGCAAAGAAGAATGAACAAACTAAAAATAAATTTTTTGAAAAATCTAAAGATAGGTTTGTTCAATTCTTTAACAATTCTTTAGGCCAACAACGCTTTGGATGTCAAGGGTATGGACATATAAGGTCTGAATGTACCACATACTTAAGGTCAATAGGTAAAGCTATGACTGTTACTCTTAGTGATGATGAAGAATCTGGTCAGGAGTCTGAAAGTGATCAAGAAGGAAATTTCATAGCTTTCACTACTACTACTGTAGTTGGTAAATCTGAAATTGTTGATGAGAACCCTTCTGATGGGGAACTCTCTGAGAATGTTGACTTGTAGGAGGCTTACAACAAGTTATGCAAGATTGAAGCAAAAGATGCTATGAGTGTTGACTTAGGATTGAAAAAGATAGACACTCTTGAACATGAAAAGAAAAATATTTTGGTCAAATTTTTTGATGCTAATAAACTCATAATTGTTGTTAAGATTGAGAACATGTCTTTGATTGAAAATGTCAAAAGTTTAGAATCTGAATTACTTGTTGCTAGAGAATAAATTGGTAGGACTTCTAGTTCTAAACTTGATAACATGCAGAGTGTTCAAAAGTCTGCGTCTGATAAGATTGGGTTAGGTTATAATGAGAGTGGTTTGCCTTCAGTGGTGACTCCCACCTAGTTCGTTCCTCTTGTGTCTATGCCTAAACTAGAAAGTTAGGGTTCATAAGGAAAAAGTCTTAGCTACTAGAAAATTAAGGTAGATCTAAGTGACACCAAACCCAAGCAACCTACTTATCTTGTAGGTAAGAAACAACACAAACTTCAATGTTTTGGTCACTTTTGTGGTGGAGCTGGACATACTCGCCCAAACTGCTTTAAGTTGCAAGCTAGCAATCAAGCAACTAAACCAAAAGTATCTGTGCCAAAAGCACAAGATCCCATAACACCTATTCATGAATTGGTAAAGGCTCTTAGCCTCTATGCCAATACTGGGGTTGATAAAAAATTCCATGTGTCTAGAAACTCCAACTTCAGGTCTGCGTCTAAGAAAGTGTGGATGCAAAAGACTCATCATAAATGAGTTTGTTTGACATGGTTCTCATGTTTAATCTCTTGATTCTTTGGACAAAATGTTTAGCTTAGGATTTTATTTTCTGCATTTCATTTTAGGGTTGATTTGGATGTTTTTAATTTTTTTTTTTAATTTTTTTTTTAAAAGAATTGGCATTACACACCACTAAGTATGTAATTAAGGATGGCTAGTAAAATTTACATTTCATGACTGTGTACCTTGCTTAGCTTTGATGAGCTACTTTTTGCACTTTTCTAATTTGTGCTATTTAGTGCTTAATTGTGTAAGTTGTTTATAGTCTTTAAACAAACGATTTTGATTTTGATGTCACATTCTTTTGATCATGAGGATTAGAAAATTCTAAGAGAAAAACACAAATAACCATCTCACCAATGTTACTCGCCAATCATGAATACCTTTGTGCAAATCATAAAAACCATACTAGGTAAGATGTAGCACTTGCACAACAACATAAAATGAGGTGTTATCTTTAAAAAAAAAAAAAAGGTTTTTAACAAGGGTATTTTTTTTCTATCTCCTATATTCTCATGCACAATATTTTTGATTGTACTAAAAAAGAAAAAAACAGGCAAAAATAATCAAAATACTTTTACATGATTGCAAGCGTGTTTTTTAGGAGATGTAAGAGTTATATGATGCAACTCTTAAGGCGATAGTCACTTTCAAACCAATGTGATTGATGATGTGGAAAATTTGTTTAATTACTATCTACATATCACATTTTTTGTACTTTGTACACTTACAAGTTGCACACACTACACGTAAATCAATGCTAAATCCTATACATAAGATTGGGTGTTGACTAATCTGGTTATCTTTAATTACTAATGAAGTGATGTTTGATAATTTTTGTTTGTTTGACTTGAATATGAAGAAAAGTGTTTTAGAAGTTCTTAAATCGAGTGATTTTTACTTCTATTTTGTGAAAATTTGAAAATCTAAGAGCAAAATGTTTTTAAAATCTTTTGGAAGTGTACATGTGCATTTCATATCATAAAAATTATTTTTTAGTTGATTTTTTGCAAAATTTCTAGGATTGTTCAAAACTTCAAATATTTACTGGTTCGATCGATCAAAGCTGATCCATGACCAATTGAATATGTCCAATTTTCAAGCTAAAAATCTCTGTCTGGTTAATTCTTGCTCGATTGATCGAAATTTTTAAAACCTTCTCTTCGATCACTGCTCGATTCCTCTTGACCGATCGAAATTTGGCATTTTCGAATTCTTAAGGTTTGACAGATCAGTTTTTCCTTTTTCACTCTTTCTCTTCAATTTGTCTCAATCCTTTCTTCAAACTAACAATAAATAAATAAATAAATAAATAAAATTGTATTTTCTGGGTAAAAGCTTCAAGGGTTTTCTTCTACAGCATTAGGTATGACTCTTTTACCCCTTCTTTTTTATTAAATCACATTCATTCATGCATAAACCAAAAGTTTTCTTAAAATTTTTTGACTTAGAAATTTTGAGGATTTTGAGTATTTTGTGTTGATTTGTTCAATGGGTTTTTGTCTATGCATGATATATACACGTTTCCTCTGCTTTAATTTAAAAATTTTTAAAATTAGGGTTCACGTGTTGATGAGAATCAACAAGCATTAAAGGATCCATTACTTATTCCAGTTAGGCCTATTACAAGAGCAAGATCCAAGAAGATCAAAGAAGCACTTAATGGGTTGATTCAAGATATTTCGGCTGATTCTAACAGATGACATTCCAAGCTTGGCCCAAAGGAAGATGAAGGTGTAATAAATTTAATCCAAGCTATTGAGGGCTAATCTGGCATAATTAGGCGTGATTTATGGTGAGAATCAACAAGCATTAAAGGATCCATTACTTATTCCAGTTAGGCCTATTACAGGAGCAAGATCCAAGAAGATCAAAGAAGCAATTAATGGGTTGATTTAAGATATTTCGACTGATTCTAACACATAACATTCCAAGCTTGGCCCAAAGTAAGATGAATGTGTAATAAATTTAATCCAAGCTATTGAGGGCTAATCTGGCATAATTGGGCGTGATTTATGGTGTGGATTAATGTTTAATTGATTTTCCAGCTCCATACCATTTAATAGATATTTTCCTATTCTGGAGTTGTTAATTTCAGATCAAATCCACCTTAATTTTAGGCTTCTATTATTTAGAACATTTTTTAGCTATTTTCCTATTTTGGAGTTGTTAATTTCAAATCAAATCAACTTTAATTTAGGCTTTTATTATTTAGTATGTTTTTTTTTTTTTCCTATTTTTAGTCATGTCATATAAATAGCATGCACTCATTGTAATGGAGGGATTATTGAAAAAAAATCAGAAAAACGTGAGGTTTTGCTTCTTCTTTTTGTTCTTCAAGAGTTGTGAACTTATTAGGAGTCTTCCTTGTGGTGTTCAAAATTTATATCTTCGATTCGTAATTTAGTTATAATCATTGGGATGAGGTCTGTTACTTATACCTCTGGTTTTCATTTCATTTATAAGCATTAAGTTAGGGGTTCTATCAAAACCTAAATTTTAGATTCTTGGGCAAATATTCCAATATTATTTTATCGGTCTCAAAGCGTGTCGATTGAGGTTCACATCATGTGTTCTTGAGAATTTGGAGATTTTGTTCAATTGGGTAAAATTAGGTAAAATTGACCATTGTTATTGATTGATTGATTGTTTATATCATGTTTTATACCTGTTGTGATGATCAGTTGCTCAAATTTTATGTTTTTTGAAAAATTATGGTTTCTTATTTTAGGCTGCTATTATTTAGAACTTTTTTTTAGCTATTTTCCTATTTTGGAGCTGCTAATTTCAGACCAAATCAACTTTAATTTAGGCTTTTATTATTTAGTACGTTTTTTTATATTTTCCTATTTTTAGTCATGTCATATAAATGGCATGCACTCATTGTAATGGAGGGATTATTGAAAAAAAAAAACAGAAAAACGTGAGGTTTTGCTTCTTCTTTTGGTCATTCAAGAACTATGAACTTATCAGGGAGTCTTCCTTGTAGCGTTTAAAATTTATATCTTCGGTTCGTAATTTAGTTATAATCATTAGGTTTAGGTCTGTTACTTATACCTCTATTTTGTGTTTCATTTATAAGCGTTAGGTTGGGGGTTCTATCAAAATCTGAATTTTAGCTTTCTTAGGCAAATATTCCAGTATTATTTGTTTGGTCTCAAAGCATGTCGATTGAGGTTCGCATCATGTGTTCTTGAGAATTTGGGGATTTTGTTCAATTGTGTAAAATTAGGTAAAACTGACCATTGTTATTGATTGATTAATTGTTTATATCATGTTTTATACCTGTTGTGATGATTAGTTGCTCAATTTTTATGTTTTTTGAAAAATTACGATTTATGTTTTTCATAAATTGGGGATTTTTTTTCATAAAACTTGATTTTCTCAGTTAATTTTTCAAAATTGTGTGAATTTGGACACCTTAATGCATTCGTTCATGCATCATTTGAGTCCATGTAGATATATCCTATTTATATCTTTAATGCAGTCTGCCCTTGGTTTTTGCGATCTTGTTCTGTTTCCTCCCTCTTTTGATCTTAGAAATGGCCCCTAAACCAAAGCCAAAAGAGTAGTTGGGTCCACTTCTACCTCTAATGAGGAGTTTGATCAGATTTGGTTTCATGCTCTCCCAAATGCTCAAAAGTTTGAAAATTTGGTCAAGTATAGTTCTATTTGGAGTGAAAGGCAGATTAACCTAGATGAGTTAGACCCATTTGTCAAACAAAATCTAGAGTCTAGGAGTTGGTTATCTCTTTGTTTTGATTTAGTGTCTCTTTCTGCTACCTTGATTATAGAATTCTATTCGAATCTCTCTATTTACTTTGTTTCATCTAGTGGTCACCTCTTGACTACTTGGATTCGAGATGAAGATTTTCAGATAACTAAGAAAATAGTTTTTGTTGCTCTTTCTGTGCCTCTTGTTCAGCGTCCGACCTATCCATATACTAAGTCTCCTCCATTAGATGATGTTGTGTCTCTTCTCTGTGGAAGACCTATCATATGGGGTTTTGAGCCTAGACTCCATTCACTTGAGTTAACTAAGCTTACCTACTTGATGTTTAGGATTGCATGCCATAACATCTTTCCTATTTCTCATGTGCATACCATTCCTATCAATTGGTGTGTCTTCCTATATGCTCTTATTACTAGTGTGTCCATAAGTTTTCCCTCTCTTTTCATACAAACTATTGTTGAGGTCCATAGGAATAACACTAGGAAACAACGACTCTTCTTTCTTCTCTTTATCCATAGGATCTTAGACTTCTATTTAGAGCGTTTTCCCTCCTCTGAGTTAGTTCACCTTCCAACACCCTATTGGATCTACCTTCCTCAAACAACGCATTGCACAGAAGAAGCCTGTTAAACCGAGTGTAGGAACAACAAAGAGACAAAGAGTAGAGCCTTCACATGAGGATGTGCCTACTGATCCTACAACTACTGTTGTTGATGATGATGATAAGGATGATGCCGGTGTAGATGCTGCTGGTCCTTCTACAACCTCTCCTTCTCTTTGCTCCATGCTTGAGAGAGTACTTGAGACACAATCGTCATAGCATATCATGATGGAGACATTCATGACGACACAGGTGGCTCATGGACAAATTTTGAATGATCTTATCTCTAATGTAGCTACCTTGAAAGCTGATTTTACTGGGTATAGGAGTTCTTTTCCACCACCTCCACCCTTGAATGTGATGGTTGCCTTTGACAATATGTAACAAAAATGGGGAGTAGATGTGAGAGAGCTTTTGTACTTAGGGGGCGCATATTTTGTACTTAGGGGGAGCAGTTTTTATTTTTGAAGATGTATATTTTGAGTTTGAGTATTTATGTTTTTATGCTTTAATCGTATAGCTTGTGGTTATGTTTATTTTGTTTAGTTTGTTCTTGTTTCACAAACTTGATGATTATTGATACATTGATTATTCTCATTGGATATCTTGTTTTAGTTTGATTTTGTGAAATCAAGTTCAAGCTATGATTTATATTGTATTTTTCACACATGTGTTTATGGTTTGTTTTCAATGTTTCAAGAATTTACAGGTTATTTCTTTCATGATGTTGCTGCCTATAATTGCAACTTGTAGATAGTAGATTATGACTGAATTGTAGTAGGGCAACAGCTTGTATTGGGTCAGTTCTTGAATTTGACCAATTCATGTTTATGTATGTTTTGTCACGGAATGCCAAAGGGGGAGATTTTTAGGTTCTAAATATTTAGGAAAAAATGTTTAGGTTCTAATTCTATGTAAGTTGGCAAACCAAGTACAAAAACATGTCTAGTTTAAGATATTCATGTCTTAGAACAATGTTAGACATTGCTCAAGTTAGTTCAAGTCAAGATTCAAGAATAGTCAAGCTACAAAAAGAAGAATTCAAAAACTGTCTTACTTGACCAATCGAGAGAACAAGATCAACTAATCGAACTACATTTTCTACAGATTTTAAATTAGGCTCAAAAGCCTGCAAAATGTATAGGATTTGAGTCCAACACTGCTAGGTATAAAAGGAAAACCTTAAATCACATTTCAAAAGCCCTAAGAAGGCTTGTGAGTTACTCCTGTGAGATTAGTGAGGTTTTGTAACCTTCTAACTCAACAAGCATCTACTAGAAAGAAGATCCATATACAAGAACTGGTGGAGATAAGTTGCTGCATACAATATCAACTATTGCTGATGGTCTAAAGTTTTAAATGGGATCTTAAAGTCACAAACGGGGGTATTTGTGTGCAATAAATTAAGACAGAAGAGTTTGTGAATTCAGAGCTGCATGTGATCACACGAGTAAGTACTATAAGAGGTAATATTAGATTTAGGGAAAAATCTATTGTAAACACTTCCATTATATATAGTGAATTTTTTGCCTTGAGGATTGTTTAGGTTAAATCTTCCCTAGGTTTTTTAGCTTGAAACTGGACGGTTTCATTAGTTTTTCTAGGTTATCATATCGCTTGTCTTCTTTACTTTTCTGCAGTTAGTGATATGATTGTATATATTTAACCTAGATTTAAATAATAAACCTAAGTAACAACTTGGTTAATTAATTAGGTTAAACAATTTGAGTGTATAGGGGTGTAAACAAACTAACAACGGCATTGGGCTTGACCATAACTAAGTTGGCCAGGATTTAGAGATAATGACAATGTTAGGCTCGGCCATACATGGACAAGCCAAGATTTTGAGATAATGGCGGCACTTGGCTTGGCCATACTTGGACAAGTCAGGGTTTTGATATTATGGTGGCACTGGGCTATGCCATACCTAGGTTGACCAGGAGTTAAAGATAATGGCAGCATTACGCTTAGCCATACCTAGACTAGCCAAGATTTAGGGATAGTGGCGACATTAGGCTCAATCATACCTAAACTGGCCAGGGTTTTGATTGTCTGATGCCTTCTAAGAGAACCTTGAAAAAGACTTCCATGATAGACGACCCCAATCTAGCCCCCATTTGTTGTGTGGCTAGAAGCTACTTTTATGTAAGGGCTAGACCTTAATCTCAAGTTGCTCTATAGCCTCAGCCAAGTCAAAAAATGTGCCTGTAAGGGTCAAAGTTATTTGGAAAGTCTCCTTAAACAAAAGGAGTCCTTTGTCAAGTCAGATAATGTACTTGTAAGGGTCTGAGAGAGTACTCCAGAAAGTCTCCTTGGCTAAAGTGAGTCCTCGACCTAATGCTCCTTGGGCCAATTCAGAGAGTGTACTTGTAAGGGTTAAAGAGAGTACTCTAGAAAGTCTCTTGCCTAATGATCCTCGGCCAAGTCAAAGTGTACCTGTGAGGATTGGAGAGAGTACTCTAGAATGTCTCACTGGCCAAAGGGAGTCCTTGGCATAATGCTCCTCGGTGAAGTCAAAGAGTGTCCCTATGAGCGTTTGAATACTTCGAAAAGTCTCCTAGGCCAAAGGGAGTCCTTAATCTAATGCTCCTCAGCCAAGTCAAAGTGTACTTGAGAGGATCTGAGAGAGTTCTTAGGAAATTATCCTTGGCCACGTCAAAGTATGTACCTGTGAGGGTCGGAGAAAGTACTTTAGAAATTATCCTCGACCAAAGGGAGTCCTCGACCTAATGCTTTTTGACCAAGTCCTCTACTGAAGGTTTGAGAGAGTACTTCGGAAAGTGTCCTCGGCCAAAGGGGAGGTAGCTCCTAATATGAATTCTTTAATGGATATTTTGGTTGTATATATTGAAAATAAAATTGCTAAGAACTTTAGTACAAATTTGATACTTGATTATATTAGTTATCTACATAAGTAAAAGTATATATCTAATATTTTTACCTAATCTTCTCACATATTTATTTTAATTTGATAAAGACTTTTGTATTATGTAAATCAATTGGTTTATAAAAAATACTTTTTGACATCTTGAACCATATTTAGATTTTTTTTTTTTTTTTTTGCTACTATATGTAGTGTAATATATAGCATGAAAAAAGGAAAAGAAAACTTACCAATCATTATATTTTAATTTTATCCCCTTAAAAGACAAATTCCTGTTTTTGTCATTGTCCTTTACCTCAATAGTAGCTAACAAAGGAGAGAAAGAGTGTCTGTATTTTGCTGAGGTTGCTCTCTGAGTTTCTCAGTGGAGCTTTTCTGTACTTGTCTCTGTACAAGTTTCCTTGTCCCCTCTAGTTACTAGTGACTGGTAGGGTTTACTCAGGATCCATATCCCATGCAATACCTAGGGTATTGCACGGTGTGCAATACCTCTTTCCCCAGCCGTAGATTTAATCTAATGGCCTACAACATTGACACCTCACCAATTAGCAAAAATACTACTTTACCCTTAAAATCAATTCAGCCCGCCCACTGTTTTGGTAAGTCTGACTAAACCCAAGCTAAAATCAAATTTCTCTCTCTCTCTCTCTCTCTCTCTCTCTCTCTCTCTCTCTCTCTCCCCTGCGTCTGAGGTTGCTCTCTGCCTCTCCTTTAACCCATTCTCTTCCTCTCCTTCAATCCATGGTCACAGCAGCCCGGTACCATCAGCAAAATTGAAGAAAAACCATCAACTCACCATTTGAAGCCAAACCCCCACGCCTCGTACCAGTTCAGCCCACCCATTGTTAATTCAGCCCGCCCTCTGCTTCTTTCCACCATGCACGGTTCAATCTCAATGTAGGACTTGAATCTTCCATTCGGTGAGTTCATCAACTCAAATACCAGTTTTTGTTTTTTAAGGATCTTTATTTGTCCATTTCTGGAAATTTTCATCTTCAATAATTTTATGGCTGATATCATTAATCCCTCCCATTCCCCCTCCTCTTGGGCTCATTGGATGAACTGATTTGAACTTAAAGTTTTGAACCTTTAAATTTATTGTTTTGTTTTGTGCATGGTCACAGCAGCCCGCCCATTTCAGCCCGCCCACTGTTGATTCAGCCCGCCCTCTGCTTCTTTCCACCATGCACGCTTCAATCTCAATGTAGGACTTGAATCTTCCACTCGGTGAGTTCATCAACTTAAATACCGGTTTTTGTTTTTTAAGGATCTTTATTTGTTCATTTCTGGAAATTTCCATCTTTAAGAATTTTATGGCTGATGTCACCATTGAAATAGTTATTTTTTAACCCCTTCTCCCTCAAACGAGAGAAAACAATATATATATTCTGCAATTTTTAATTTTGCATTTCTCTTTTAGGATTAAAGGAACCACAGCTGTAGAAATTGCATCTGGCCTCTATTGGTACTTAAAGTATTGGTGTGGTGCTAATGTCTCATGGGACAAGACCGGTGGTGTTCTGATAGCTTCCATCCCCAAGCCAGGATCCTCTGGTAGGTTAGTATCAATACGCAATAGCTACATTGAACCCTTAATACTAGAATTGCTTAGCTTCCAATTAGCTCTGAAATGACCCCCTTTAAGTCTTATAAGATTTTTAGACAATTTTGGTAATTCTGTTTGTCCAACCAGTAGAGGTCTACTCATGATTGAAACCTTATTTTGTTGTATAATTCAGGTAATTGAAAAATGGATAGGTTTTTTAGTGTTAGTAAGTTTTGCATATTTTCAATAATAACTAAATCAAAATCTTATCATTTATGACTTTATTCTCTCTCAAAGATCAATGAATACAAACCATCCTCAATAACTTTATTAATGTCTTTTACATTCTAATTTGAAGTATCACTTGTGTCAATGTGTTTTTCATTGTTTCCTTGTCCTATATAAGTTTCTATCCTTTGGTTCTCTTCTTGAATTCTATGCTTTTAGGTCCTCATTGTATTTATAATAGTTGATTTTTGGTACATTTGTTTGTTAATTACAGGATTATTCTTTAATTCATTGCATAGTATGATGAGAGAATTCTCTCAAAATATGGATGCCAATGAAGATTTGAGTCCTACAGTCATGGATGCCAATGAAGATTTGAGTCCTAGAGTTGGTATGGAATTCGATACATTAGAAGATGCATGGGAATTTTGGCTAAAATATGGAAGGCAAATGGGCTTTGATGTTAGAAAGCATTACATAAATAAAAGTAAGAAGGATGGAAAGATAACATCAAGGGGATTTGTATGTGCAAAGCAGGGCATTCGAGGTTTAGAAAAAGAAGATATGATTCGCACTCGTAACCGAGATGATACAAGGACTAATTGTCCTGTAAAGCTATATGTTTCATTAGTGCGAGAAATTGGAAAGTATAAAGTGACTGATTTTATTGAAGAACATAATCACACTCTTCATTTATCAGAAACAGTTCATATGATGAGATCTCAACGGAAAATCTCAGAAGTTCATGCAGGATTGATTGAGTTAGCATCCTCTTCTGGAATCAAGCCAAAAGCAGCACATGAGTTAATGAGTAGAGAGGCTGGTGGGAGAGCTAATCTTGGATTCACTGAGCTTGATCAGTATAATTATCTTAGAACAAGACGGCAAAAAAATTTGATATATGGTCAAGCTGCATGCTTATTAGGATACTTTCAGGAACAATTGACTACAAATCCATCCTTTCAATATGCAGTACAACTAGATAATGTTGAGCAGATTACAAACATTTTTTGGGCTGATGCTAGAATGATTATTGATTATTCTAATTTTGGTGATGTGGTGACTTTTGACACTACATATGGTACTAATAAAGAGCTAAGACCTTTAGGGGTGTTTACTGGTTTCAATCACCATAGAGGGTTAACAGTTTTTGGGGCTGCTCTTTTATATGATGAAACGGCAGAATCATTTAAGTGGCTGTTTGAAAGATTCTTAGTTGCACATGTAGGTAAAAGACCTAAAACAATTTTTACAGATCAAGATCCTGCAATGGCAAAGGCATTGAGTGAGGTAATGCCTAACACTTACCATGGATTGTGTACTTGGCACATAATGCAAAATGGGATAAAACATTTGGGGAATTTGATGAAGGATGGTTCTTCTTTTCTTCAAGTTTTTAAAACTTGTATGTTTGAGTTTAATGATGAAATTGAATTTGAAAAAACTTGGGAGGACATGATTGACACATATGCTGTACATGATCGTAGTTGGTTGGATACTATTTACAAATTGAAAGGAAAATGGGCAAAGTGTTATATGAAGAATGAATTTACATTGGGAATACGAAGTACCCAACTCAGTGAAAGCTTGAATGGAGATTTGAAAGACTATTTGAGATCTTATTTGGATGTGGCAGAATTTTTTGAACATTTTGATCGAGTGATTGAGCAAAAACGAGAAAGAGAGTTACAAGCTGAATTTAATGCAAGACAAAAATTTCCTCAGTTGAGCTTGAAAAATTCTCCATTGTTGAAGCAAGCAATACAAGTGTACACACCTGTGATATTTCGAATGCTTCAGGATCAATATGACCTTGCATCAGCAACAAGAATAAAAAATCGCCAAGAGGACTTGTTAGTGCATACATACATTGTTGAGTTTATGCATAAGCCTGGTGAGTTCATAGTCTCTTATGACACTGCAGATAAGACATTTTCATGTAGCTGTAGAAAGTTTGAAATTGTTGGGATTTTATGTTGCCATGTTCTGAAAGTCTTTGACTTCCTTGATATAAAAACAATTCCTGATATGTACATTTTGAAAAGACGGACAAGAGAGGCAAAAAGTGGATGTGTCTTGCACAATAGAAGAACAAATGTGGAAGAGGATGTCAACTTGAGTGTTACACAGCGATATAGAAGATTATGTCCTAAGTTGGTACGATTAGCTTCTCGAGCGGCAGACAATAAAGAGGCATTTGCATTAATAGAGAAGATGATAGATGAATATGAAAAAAAGGTTGAAGCCATTGCAGCAAAAAATGTGGCTGGTCATCAATTGCCCCATCAAATGCCATTATGTAGTGGTGCAGAAAATCTTGATCCTAACCAACATTTGGAAGATTTGGTTGAAAGAGCAAAAGGTCTTAAGAAAAAAGAAGGCCGCAAGGGTGGAAAAAGAAAGAAAAGTTGGGTTGAGAAGCAAACAAAAAAAAGGGGTAGAGTTGGATTAAATGATGAGGTTAGCCAATAGTTTCCAAAGTAAATTTTATTTATTTATTTTTATCTCTTACTAAGTTTCCATTGTTTGTAAACTTTTATATTGTTATGACTAATAATAATATACATATTTTCTCATATAGGAACCTAGTTCTGCTCATAACATGCAATACAATAATTATGGCTCACATGGAGAACATTATTCTCATCAAGTAAGATATTTTTTTTATTCGTAGTGGAATAACTTAATAATTTGTGAAGTTAGAGGTTGTACTGCACTTACCTTTTCATTTGTGAATTTATTAATAAGGTTTTCTTTTTTGTGATATAGCAGACTTATCTTGTCTCTTTTTCCACACCAATGATGACATCTGAATTGGGACCAATCCATAGTTACCAAACTAGTTTCACATCATTCTTAAGGGTAAACATTCTTATTTACATGTTTTGCACTTATAAGTAATTAGATGATTTCTTATACTCTCTTATAATCATGGTGATTACATAGGCACCATTAACTCCATTATTGTCTCAAGTATCAAATATTGCGGATGTTAGTCAGGTAAAATGTAAATGTTTTCATATGTGAAATTTTGGAAAAACTTGCATGTTTACTTGTTTTGCAATTATAAATAATTAGATGATTTCGTAAATTATTTCTCTTATAATCATTGTGATTACATAGGCACCATTAACTCCATCATTGTCTCAATTAACTCCATCATTGTCTCAAGTATCAAATGATGCAGCTGTTTGTCAGGTAAAATGTAAACGTTGCTTTAAGTGACTATCTTCCCTCAGTTGAGCTCTGCCAATCCTCCTTTCTTCTTTTTTCATGAACTTGTTAGATTTGTGTGATGTATATTCATGTTTTAAGTGACTATCTAGAAACTTTTGAATTTGTGTGGTGGATTTGAAGTTTGTTTTTCTAATTGATTTGTATTAAGAAGTTTCTTTTGAAGTGGTTTTATGCGTAAGATTTAAATAGGTCTTGGCTGCCAGTCAGGTAGCTGATGGGTTGGGATATTGTTATGGCTTGGCTGTGTGTTGTCTTGTTGACGAGTGATTTGGGTTGGCTCTTTGATGGTTGATAGTGATGGATGATTTGGGTGTGGTTGGTTATTGATCGTCTCTTGGCTATGCATACCTGGCAATGGGTGATTTGGGTTTTGGCTTGGCCTGTGGTGAGTGACTGACTGGCCCTTTGTGTGAGTTCTACCTATACCAATTTGGTGAGTGACTTATTATATTTTTGGTTGAGGCAAGTTTGGTTTTGGTCCCTCAAATTTAAAATATTTAGTTTTAATTCTTACTCACCAAATGAATATTGGTCAAGCAAAAAATAAATCTATGTGTTTATATATTCTCTAGTCACCAAATAAATAAACTTACTTGTTTATATATATACACAGGGAAATGAAGTTAGGTTCAATCATGGACTAACTTCATGTGTTGAAAATACAAATGCTTGTCTGCAAACACAGCGTTTACAGCACTTTTTTGGTATGTAAAAAACTAATAAATGGTAAGTTCAATTATTATCAAAATTTTCTCATATTTGTTTAAGTTCAAAATGTAACTTGATTTTGTTGACATTTTTTCAGGCTAATATTGATGTTGTAGTATGAAGGACAACATTTTTTGGCAGTTTGTCTAATAGTATATTGCAGTGGACATGGCTTGGATAATATTTTTTGGCAGGTTGTCTGAGAGTATATTCCACAGTGGACAGGACATGGCTTGGACAACATTTTTTGGCAGGTTGTCTGAGAGTATATTGCACAGTAGACATGGCTAATATTGCACAGTGGACAGTTTTTTGAACAGTGTATCTGACAATTTAGATAACTGATTAGATAATTGATTGCACATGTAGCAATTTTTTTGGATAATTTTTTGTAACTAAAGAAGCTACTCAAACATGTTAAATATGTTAGATTGTACAAGTGCATGTTTGAGTAACTTCTAGTTAGATATTAATTATATATACAAGTGATTAATATTTTTAAATGCAATGGCATGTACTAAACTATTGTTCATTTTTTGAGACTCTCTTGTTTGTTTCCAAAGTGTAAGCAAACTTGCAGTACTACTTCTTGCACAGAAAAAATAAATTTCTTTTTTTACTAGAGACATGCTTTCTTGTAGCTAAATTCATGGGCAATATTTGGGTACAATTCCATTATCATGATCAACTTGTGAGTATTTGGATAGTTGTAGCTGAATTATGGCTTGTAATTCAGTGTGGCAAAAATGCTTGATACAAATAGCTCAAGCTTGTGACTTTCAAGCTACTCACTGTGAAGCAAACAAATTCTACTTGGTCTAGTTTTTATGTTTTAGTAGTTTCTATAAAAGTTTCAAGTCCTTCAAGGCAATTGGATTAGTTGTAAATGGATGTGATGGTGGTGATTAGCAGTTATTGTTACCATTAAAGTAATGCATGAGAGGAAATTTTTTTTGTCTTATTATCATTTATCAAGTTTCTTTACTGCTCCATGACTCATTATCTATTTTAGTTGGGATCAAAATCAAGATGTAGCTATTTTGGCATTCTTGAAACATTAAAATCACACATTTATATTGTGAAGCTAATTTAGCTAAGCTAAGGCCTTTTTTTTTGGGTTTTGTCCATTGCTTCATTGAAATAAATAACATGAATGAAGTAGAACCTGAAAACTCAAGGAAGTCCATCGCCAACAAAATTCATAATATAGCAAACTCTTACATTATCAAATCAAGGAAATATATTACATCTATGAAAGCTCATCTTGCTGCTGGATGTACAAATTTCACTAATCTTTACAAAGAATTCTTCCTACTTTTCATTTCCTGCTTATCAACAAACTCAATGAATAAACATAGATCCAGGCCTCATAAAGAGAAAATGATTCATGGCTGCCCCATGAACCCCAATCATTACATCACTTGCATTAAGAACCTTATAAATCTTTGCCAGTTCTGACTTAGAAAATCAACAATGCTCTTATTCCCCTCCATCAATGAAGAATCCACGGTAAGCTCATCATGGATTCTCAAACCAACAATGGCTTATGGGAAACAATGGACTCTCTTGTCCCCACTAAAATTAATTGTTGGATAATCAGAGAATTGAGAAAGTACATCTCCATACTTCAAAATCCACCAATCATGATATTCAAGAATGACAAACACACCTTCTTGTTAAAATGATACTGCTCCTATCACAGCATATTGTTCCTGCATATACATAATAACAAAGAGAAAAATCACTAATAAAAACCCATACATGTATTACAGAACAGTAACAATAAAATTAGTATCTTTCTAAACTTTAATAACAGTTCATGATCATATTGTTGGATCAAACTCAATCCAAAGACAAAAATCAGCCCCTGCTCTGTTGCAGAGGGCTAAAGAGGTGGGGTATGCGCGGTGGGGTGTCCCAAATCCCAAATTAAATTCACCAAACCTTAAACATTTAAACACACAACCAACACATAGCCATTTAAGATTAAAATCAATTGTTCTCACCTACTAAAAAGAGATTATATTATGAGGGTTTTATAATCACATGGTCAACTCCTTTCCAGTACATCAATACTGTTGGATAAACTTAATTCCAGATAGAGAAATTTAAAAAAAAAAAAAAAAAAAAAAAAAAAAAAAAAAAAAAAAAACAAAAAAACAAAACAAAACAAAACAGAAAGATAGTAGCACTAACCATTAGAGACTAAAGAACACGGGAGTATTTGCACCCATATCAGTAAAGGGGTCTCCAAATGAATCTACAAAAGCCACAAATACACGTCAAGACTCAAATAAAACAGAGAAAAACAAGAACAAACCAAAGGAACAAGAGAGAAGAGAGATGATGAGGAGAGAGAGAAGGGATTTCCGATGAGAAAAAGGTCGTATCGTCAGAACCGGAGATCTGGGCTAGTGGCTGTGCCGTGAAGAGAGAGCTTCGTCAACTTCTCTACACCCGATTCTCTCCAAACCCCAACCTTGCTCTCTGATTTGGGTCTAAAAAGCGATCTACGAGGCGTGGGGTTTGGCTTCAAATGGTGAGTTGATGGTTTCTCTTCGATTTTGCTGATGGATCTGAGTTGGGTATGCTGGCAGCGGTGACGATGAGGTTGAGGGAAGCGTGGAGGTGTTGAAAGAGTGGTGGAGGCAAGAGAGACACCGGTTGAAGTGGGAGATAAAGAGAGAGGAGAGAGTGATGACAAAGAGAGAGGCTTGGCCTTGTGTGGACTGGTACCGGGCTGCTGTGACCATGGATTGAAGGAGAGGAAGAGAATGGGTTGAAGGAGAGGCAGAGAGCAACCTCAGACGCAGGGGAGAGAGAGAGAGAGAGAAAAATTTGATTTTAGCTTGGGTTTAGTCAGACTTACCAAAACAGTGGGCGGGCTGAATAGGCAAGCTGAATTGATTTTAAGGGTAAAGTAGTATTTTTGCTAATTGGTGAGGTGTCAATGTTGTAAGCCATTAGATTAAATCTACGGCTGAGGAAAGAGGTATTGCACACCGTGCAATACCCTAGGTATTGCACGGGATATGGATCCGGTTTACTCAACTCCTTGTCTGTCACCACCTTTTCCTCCATATTTCGCACTACTCTTACCTAAACACTCCATGGATTCCCTTGAGGGTTTATGGAACAAATTATCCCTGTCTGAAGCCGAAGAAATAGGAGTATGATACCCAAAAGATGAAATCTCTCACAGATATATTCTGGAAGCAAAGTTCTTAACCAAGCGAGTGGTTAACATCGAGTCAGTGGCCTGAACGTTCCACCCGCTGTGGAGATCAGAAAAAGAAGTTCAGATCAATGACATGGGAGATAGTATCATCTTCTTCAAATTTGAAGACGAATACGATTTCGACAGAGTCATCGAGCACAAACCTTGGACATACGACAAACACCTTGTGGTGTTTGAAAGAGAGGTCGATATCGTGCCGGTCTTCGCACTAGAATTCAAATACACCACATTTTGGATCCAGATTCACGACTTACTGATCCATTGCTTGAACCCTGAGACTTGGGATTCTATTGGCAACTCTCTGGGGACTCTTCTCCACATGACCGACTTAGAAGAAGAAGGAGGGAAGGGAAACTACCTAAAGGTCCGAGTCCGGGTTGACATCTCCAAACCTCTCAGCCGAGTCCGAAAGATTTGGTCGGAGGGAAAATTCATAGGATGGGCGGCTCTAAGATATGAAAGGCTCCTAAACTTCTGCTACGGGTGTGGTTTAGTCTCTCATGATGACTAAGATTATGAAAAATGGCTTAGAAGCAAGGGCTCCCTGCAAAAGAAAGATCAACACTTTCGCGACTGGATGAGAGCAGAAGTTGTACTATCCACTAGAAAGTCATCCATCACTGTCCCAGGCTTTAAACTCAAATATCACAAGTCGGTCCCACCACAAAAACAAACTCCACAGACATGCATGCCAGTGACAACAGACCTCCAAACCATAGTTTCTGATGAAGAGGCGAACAAGACAACCGTTTCAAACCGAGTGGTGACAGCAAGAATCATTAATGACAATAATTGCAGGGAAGCCTTACAAGCAAATCTCCAGGAAACTTTTATGGAAACGGTTACAAAGTCAAATATTGATAACCCCCTCTCTCTTCGGATATTGGCATTTATTCCCATAATGTCGCTATTAATGAGGTGTCCGAAAATAGCAAGGCCTAAGACCAACCAAGTCAACTAGCCAAACGGGTTGATGAGCTCGAAATAAAGCGCATTCCAAAAACAGAAGGCCCACAGAACACAAAACCATCCAAGTCCACTTGGGTGAGACTAATCCGAACTACAAAAGATGGCCCACAAGAGGTTCTCATGTTGGAGGTAGAACCTAGAAGGGCACCAATACACCATGCAGACAATAGACCTACGAAGAGGCAAACAGTAAAGGATGAAGAAAAACCAGAGCAAACCAAAACGGTGGAGGCTGTCATTCAGCCCTGCCAGTCACCATGAATTACATAAGTTGGAACTGCTGTGGCTTAGGGCAAGCACGCGCAGTTCTTGAACTCACCGAGATGGTGAAGAAACAATCCCCCACTATCATTTTCCTCATGGAAACAAGATCAAAAGAAAGATTCCTCAAAAATCTTCGGTCCAAGCTCGGACTGGACAATGTGCACATAGTACCGAGACTCAACACAGGGGGTGGGCTAGCATTATATTGGAAAAAAGGGATCGATTTACAGGAGTGGATGACGCTTGGTGATTTACAGCTTTTTACGGAAAACCGGTAACCGCCAACTAGGAACACCCTTGGGCGCTGCTAAAACATCTAAGTCTCAAGATGAATCTTCCATGGATGTGCATTGGTGATTTTAACGAAATAACTAAAGCTGAAGAAAAGATGGGTGGTGCACCACGGAAAGAAAGGCAGATGGTGGAGTTCAGAGAGGCATTAGATTTCTGTGGTTTTCGTGATTTAGGCTATATGGGGTCACCTTTTACTTGGTGTAACAACCAATATGAGGGTGAGGTGACATGGATTAGGCTGGATAGGGGGGTAGCCACCACACATTGGTCCCAAATGTTTCCATCAGTATGCGTACACCACATTTCAGGCTCCCTCTCTGATCACTACCCATTATGGATTTGTTCGGACAATGAGAATGCGAGATTCTACAGAAAGGGAAAGCCTTTTTGGCTTCGAGGCGGTGTGGATGAAAGATGCAAGGTGCAAGGGGTAGTGAAGAATGAATGGGAAAGAAATGCACTGGGTAATCCAATGGAAAAACTTGTCAGGAAAGTGGAAACTTGTCGCTTTTCTTTACAGACCTAGAGCAAGTTATCTTTTGGGAACATTCGGTGGTTGTTACAGCAGAAGAAAAAACTCCTGGCCCAGGCAGAAGCTTTATCAATGTCTGGTATCAACCATGATCAGGTCTGAACCCTAAGGGAGGAAGTCTATGATCTAATGGTGAAAGAAGACTGTTTATGACAGCAAAGATCACAAGTGGAATGGCTGAAAGCAGGGGACCTCAATACGAGCTACTTTCATAGTCGTGAAAGCAGGGGACCTCAATACGAGCTACTTTCATAGTCGGGCAAACCCAAGAAACAGGAGAAACTACATCTCAAAACTGGTTCTAGATGATGGGTCGACAGTTGAGGAGGAAGAAAAAATTGAAAAGGCTTTAACTGACCACTTCAACAAACTTTTTCAGTCAACAGCCACCTCCAACTTTGACCCGATATTACAAGGGATAGAGGTGAAGGTGACAGACTAGATGAATGAGAAGCTAACCAGAAGCTTTACAGAATATGAAGTTGAACAAGCCCTAAAACAAATGAAGGCTCTGACTGCCTCAGGCCCGGATGATATGCCCCCTCTTTTCTATAAAACTTATTGGAACATGTTGATCCCGACGTAATTGATGCTGCCTTATCTGTTCTTAACTCTGAAATTATGCCATTAAATATAAACCACACCTTCATATTTCTCATTCCCAAAGTTATCACCTAAAAGCCCAAAAGATTTTCGTCCCCATTAACCTTTGCAATATCATTTATAAAATCATTTCAAAAATTATAGCCAACTGTCTCAAAAAATCCTAGCTAAATTACTTTCAGAATCCCAAAGTTCATTCATGTTTGACCGCCTCATTATCAATAATATCCTAGTAGCCTTTGAAATACTCCACCACCTCCTCCCAAAAAAAAAAAAAAAAAAAAAAAAGGAGAGAGAGAGAGAGCGGTCATGTGCGATTGTTGCCCATCCAGGACTTGTGACCCCACATATAGGATGAGAACGATTATTTGCATATTGCTATCTTAGTGGAAGGGAAATATAGAGTACCCACCTTATCTCCAAACCTTGGCATGTAGTTAGAGCATTAGAAAATCAATCAATGCTGTACATGGACACAAACAATTCTTCTACAACCACAAATTTTTGCTACAATTTTTTTAAGTGATTAATTGTGAGGGGGTAGGTAATTACTTTAAATGAACTACCTATTTTTTTTCTCCATCACATATTATTTATCATGTTAGAAGTGATCGATAATTACTTTCAAATAAGCCAACTATTTTTTTCTCCATCACTTACTATCAAACATATTAGAGTTGTAATAAAAATCGCAGTACAAAAGTTTTATCTTTTTACTTTCTGTCCCTTCTTCCCTTTGTGCAATACTACTGTAACCATATTTTAAGTCTTAAGATTGTGTTGGTCGAAAAATTAAATTCATTAATGACACACGTGGTATTATCTGATTGGGCCACATTTAAAGTAAAAACCTATGAGATCACTAGTCAGCAGTGGATTTGAAGCCATGAAATGAAAAATAAAAAAATAAAAAAGGCATAAATATAGTGAAGGAAAGGTGAAACAACTTTGATTGAATGAAGCTCGTGAGCAACTCGTGAAGACAGAAGTTATTGGAACAGTTACAAAGAGATGCGGAGCGGAGCAATGAAATATAGAGATGTGGACACCTCAAACAGTTAGTTATAAAGAGGTTACCAATTCTTAAATGATCATGGCAATCAAGAAGCATTAGAGAGCGACACATGGCACAAAGGTGGAAAAATATAACTGTCAAGTCCTCAAACTATAAATAGATCAGGATCAGGGCCTCATTTTATTAGCAACAAAGGACACACGCACATACCATACCTTGAGGACTTATCAAGAGCACAAATAGAGTACTTTCAAAGCTTATTAGTTTAGATTCTTAGGAAGTAGTCTTTTAGGCCTATAAGGAGATTATCATCATATACTTATAAGTTTATGTTCCTCTGTGTACATGTCTTTGTGATTTCAATCAAGTATCCAGTTGTTTTATGCAATTAGTAGCTGTTAATCTTAGTTTGATCTAATTTACTTTTGATTTGGAAGCAATTTAGTGTTTTAGTAGGTTTGAATCCTTTAATTTCTTGTGATTTGACTTCAATAAAGATGATTTGTTGTACTTTAGCTTTAGTCAAGATGATTAACTTTGAACTCTTCAATTTCAAAATGATTTACTTCAATCTGGTATACTTCGAATTTAATAGTCACTTTAGATTGATCCAATAGCTTAATTTAGTCATTTTAGAAACTAGGGTTCGTTTGATAACGTTGTTCTAGTAACATTGTTTGTATTTTTTGGAAATACTTGTAGGTGAAAAAATGTGTGAAAATACATGTAATATTGTTTAAAAACTGAAAACATGTGTTTAAAATTCTATACCAAACGGCCCTTAGTTTTTAGGATTTGTCATTCTCGTATTGTTAACTTGAGCATATTTCAAAAGTCCAATTGAATTCGGTGTTTTTGAACTCCAGACTTTAGTCTGTGAAGTCAAATAGCATTTCAAGCTAGATATATTATCTTAAGAACCATCTCGAGGTAACAGCAATCAACTAAGAATCATCTCGAGTAACCGGAAAAGGCAATTAAGAAACCAAGTTTAAGAAAATGAAATAAAATGTTTTGATCAAACAAATGAATCTACAAAATTTGAAATTATACTGGCTAATGTTTGTGTCCTTGTAAAGATTATTTTCTGAAATGGTTTTTTTGGAGGGATTTTAAGTTGTTTCTGGACCAAATTCACCTTTTGAGATTGAAAGTTGAAACATAATATTGACTTTCAGAATTATTGTTGCGCTAATGAGTACTATTGATATCGTGATATCGTTGTAATAATAATGTCGATGTTAAATTCAAATGAATGATTTTTATATATGTCGGGCATGACAGCGAAAGTCATAGGTCTCATACTAATTAACAGGTGTTGTTTGGGTTCATTAAACAAAGGTTACCAAAATAATTATGGGTGCACCCTTCAATCTCATAATAACTAATAAATGTGAATATTGACTGCACTTATTCGTTTGGAATATTAATTAAATCTTGACAATGGCTCAACAAATTCTCAAAAAGGAGGGAAATGTTAATGAATGTATAAGGGCATTAGTCTTGATCTAAGAACTATTTTTAGAAATATTATATGAGAAAATGATAAAGTAATTAATTTTTCTGACAATTTTTTATATTTCTCGTAAAAATGATATAAAAAATTTCCTAATATGATTTACTAACAATTGCCTTAAGAGCATTCATTAACATGACACTTAAAAAAAAAGCTCAAGAACCTTATAGTACCACTTAATGCAATTAAGATTCAAATCTTATTCCTTATTTTTGAAAAAAAATTGGTCATAACAGAAATTCAAATACCATTTCAGGTACTTGATTTAATTTTTTATTTTTTGTCATACTCGCATGTTTTTTTATTTTTTTTCTTCTGAAGAAAATAGTATTTTTTTTCTTAATTAACTAAAGAGCATATTCTTTCTCCCAAAAAAAAAAAAAAAACTAGAGCATATTTATATTTGTTGCATGGTGAAAGTGAAATTTCTAAAAAAATTTCACCCAATACCACTTGTAATGTTGGCTCCATGAATTTTTTCTAGGGTAGTCATTATGAAACTTAAATTATACAAAATTTAATAATAAAAAAAAAAACAAGAACTTCACATCTTGATAAAAAAATTAAAAAAAAAAAAAACACATACATAAAGTCTTACAATTTCTTCCACAAGTTATTTTATTTTATTTTATTTTATTTTTTATTTATAATTTTGAAATCGTTGCATGATAATCTCATTATCAATATTACAAATTACATCTCTTTTAAAATTTTATTTCAATAAAATTTTTCCTAGGATTTTCCTTTTTGTTTGTAAGGATCTAATATATTGTTAAGGAGATTAAAGTTTAAAGACAAAATTTGGCTATAAACTTAGTTGTAACCTAAAATTACAATTCTTATTAAACAAATTAACATTGCTATATATTTTGAAAATTTAACCATTAAATTGCATGTTCTTTATGTTTTTACACACGTGCCAAATTTCATGCTAATTGGATATTATTTACTATTTGATTGATAAACTTATTTTTTATGTATAATTTTAAATTATAAAAACTCGAAATTTAAACATTTGATTAATGATTTAACTATTAATATTTGATTTTATTGAAATTTTGCCAGTATGGAAGATATAAAAAGAAAATGTCACATAATGGTGGATTTGTCAAAATCTACAACTAAGTTTATTGCCAAACTTTGTCCAAAATTTAATTATGGTGTGCTTAAAAAAAATTTAAGATGGTCACAAATTTTTTTGAATGTAAAAAAAATCATAAAACTTTTATAAATTTGTAGATAAATTTTTTTTCTAGGTCCAAGGCGGTTTTATGACTATCCTGACTTCAATGTGTAGCCATCTTGACCACTTATAGTAAGCGATGCATAAGCAAGAAAATCATGACACTTGAGATAAAAATTTAGATAGAAAACCCTTTTGAAAAAGAAAATTTGGAAAGAAGAAGTCAGAAGTTACAAGGAATTTTTTTGAGTAAAAAGATAGAAGAATTTACAGGAATTAGATACTAGAATGAATGAATTATAGACTTTTATGGCTTGTTTGGATGTTTAAAAAAGGAGGGGGAGTAGAGTAGAGGGAGGGGAGAGTCTAATTACCTTATTTGAAAGTTTTTTAAGGAAGGAGGGGAAGGGTTTGGAGGGGTTTTAACTCCCTCTAGCCCCCATTTTTAATTCCCCCAAATTGGAGAGATTTGGAGGGAGAGTAGAGTATATAAACTATTGACCAAGTAAATTACCTAATTTACCCTTATTATATTAACAAAATTACACAAGGAGAAGGGCTAATTACTCCCTTCCCCCTTACTAATTTTAAAAATATCCAAACAATGTGGAGGGGAATCATTTTCCTCTACTCTCCTTCCCACTACTCCCCTCCCCTCTACTCCCCTCTACTCTCCTCCTCTCTAAACTTCCAAACAAGCCATTAAGTTGTGCATGTGTACTCTCATGTATTTAACACAAAAGGATGGCTTGTTTCAAACAGAACTGTATAGTTTGGTGAAAGGTTGTACTATTTGAGAGAGAGAAACCCTTTCTAAGGTTATGACTCTTCATAAATGTGTATAAACACTTCTATAAATAGGACTCCTCTTAGATCCTTCAGACCATTCTAATCCTCTTACAAATTACCCTAGAAGTACAAACTACCGTGAAGCAAGAAGAAGCTTGGATTTGAAGTGTAGTTGTCAATTACACAGTTTAAAATTTATAGATGAAATTTGGTGCTTCCATAAGACATATAGATCACAAAAGTTTCCTTGCAGGCATGGCATAGGCAATTTGGCATAACTAATTGGATTTTGTTGATAAATGCTTTAAGGGCAGTGATTAAAATGCATTTAATGTTTTATTAAATAATTTTTTATACATTTTTCAAAAATTAAAGTCAAACTATATACATATATCCAAAAAAACACACAACCACAATAAATTTGTGCATATAAACAAATACATCATTAACATATGGATTTTTTTTTTTTTTTAATTTGTGCATTATAACTCATAATTGAGCATTTATTAATTATTGTGATCTCATTTTATATATGTGGGGGATTATGCCCAGAAGGCCTGTGCAAGCCCACTGAATCAAAACTCAAAATAGGACCCAAGGCCCATTAGAGGAACTAAATATGGTACGCGTGGAGGGAGTTAACTCTGAGCCTTATCACAATGAACCTAATCCTTAAGATCAGGATTACAGGTCAAAGGGACAACTCCTCGAGTGGTCAACTTAAACATTGACCAGCAACGAGGAAACTCAGGATAGGACGCGTATAGAGTGAGGTTGGTAACGGAGGGCTGGTAGTGTCATTGGGGAAATTCGTTGCCGAATGCTATTTGGCATCTAGAACAAGTTCTAAGGGAAGCCTCTAAAGTTGTGAGGATCCCTTGGGATTTTGATGAACGTGAGAATACGTGTGAAGTGGGAGAACAATGATGATCATCCCACTAACAAGAGACTATAAAAGGGGATAGAGGGTGAGCATAAAGGGGTTGGAAAATTTTTGGGGATTGAGATACAAAGAGAAAAACACAGGGGAAACACTGAGAATTGAGGGAAACCAAAGTGAGGGTCATNTATTACACCAGCCGGGCGTTACGTGGAGCTGAAGAAAGATATTCCACCAATGGAGAAACTTGCTTTCTTCGCGCTATATACATATATCAAAAAAACACACAACCACAATAAATTTGTGCATATAAACAATACATCATTAACATATGGATTTTTTTTTTTTTTTAATTTGTGCATTATAACTCATAATTGAGCATTTATTAATTATTGTGATCTCATTTTATATATGTGGGGGATTATGCCCAGAAGGCCTGTGCAAGCCCACTGAATCAAAACTCAAAATAGGACCCAAGGCCCATTAGAGGAACTAAATATGGTACGCGTGGAGGGAGTTAACTCTGAGCCTTATCACAATGAACCTAATCCTTAAGATCAGGATTACAGGTCAAAGGGACAACTCCTCGAGTGGTCAACTTAAACATTGACCAGCAACGAGGAAACTCAGGATAGGACGCGTATAGAGTGAGGTTGGTAACGGAGGGCTGGTAGTGTCATTGGGGAAATTCGTTGCCGAATGCTATTTGGCATCTAGAACAAGTTCTAAGGGAAGCCTCTAAAGTTGTGAGGATCCCTTGGGATTTTGATGAACGTGAGAATACGTGTGAAGTGGGAGAACAATGATGATCATCCCACTAACAAGAGACTATAAAAGGGGATAGAGGGTGAGCATAAAGGGGTTGGAAAATTTTTGGGGATTGAGATACAAAGAGAAAAACACAGGGGAAACACTGAGGATTGAGGGAAACCAAAGTGAGGGTCATGGGTTAAAGCTTGGAGAAGACTAACCAGGTGAAGTTTAGAGCCCAATTGGTAGGATTGTGAGATAGCCCACATAGAAATAAATTGGGGGCCCAAATACTATCACTTAAGTAGTATCTGGTGCTCACAAAATATATATATATATATATATATATTGTGAGCACCAGATACTACTTAGGTGAATATATATATATATATATATATATCACCAAGTAGTATCTGGTGCTCACATATATATATATATATATATATAATTCAATGGTTATAATTCAAATCTCATTCTTTTTTTTTTAAACAGCAATGACATTTTGCTTTTTTTTTTTTAATTTTTTTTTTGGATAAACTTTAAACTCACACGCCACAACCAATTAAAACAATGACATTTAGCATTTGTGACAATTAATGAATGAAGAAGCTAGTGAACCGCATCATTTGAACAGTGGATTCTGTAAAATTCAGGGAATCTTTCATAATAGGATGGATTATGAGTTATGACTATTTAAAAATTCAGTTATAACTTATTAATTTAACAAAGATTTACCTACCACAAGAAAATATCTAAGATTCATATAAAAGCAAAACTGAAGGAATCTTACGTTCTAATTCTAATAATTTTATGCATTATTGGTGTTTGGAAGCATTTGGCAATTAGAACTGGAATCCTTTTCTTTTTCTTTTATTTTGTTTAAATACATACTTTATTTAACTTTTTGAGATCACTCCACCTACCAATACTTCTACCAAATCATTGATTTCATACTTTCGTGTCTTGTTTCTTTATTGTTTCCAATCCTTGTATATTTCCTTTAGGTTTGTCTTTCCTTCCGTATAAATACTTGAAATTTTCTATTAACTCCAATGAAATGAAACTTTCATGGTTATTATTATTTTTAAAATTATGATTCGTGGAGAGTTTACAAAAGAATTAATGCGTCGGTGGCATTTGTTTTGATTAGTAGAGCAAACTTCAAAATTCAAAAAATATTAATAGAGTGAAAATAGATGTATTTCTTCATATATATATATATATATATGGGCTAGGTTTAAACTCTAAACAATATTACACTATTCAATATTTTTTTAATTGGATGAAAATATTAACAAATCCACCGTTGGATTATATTATCTTTATATATTTTTTATACTTGCAAAATTTCAAAGTGATCAAAAATTAATATCCATGTCATCAATTAATTGTTAAAATTCAAATTTTTGTAGTTTAAAATAATACATAAAAGATGAGTTTATAGATCAAATGGTAAATAGCATCCAATTGATATGAAAATTGGCATGTCTGTTAAAAACATATAGAACATGTAATTCAACGGTTAGATTTTCAAAATATTAATTTAATAACAAGTTATTGGGTGATGTAACATTACTTGAACCTAACTATATATATATATATAGAGAGAGAGAGAGAGAGAGAGAGAAATATCATCTAGTTTAAGATTGTATGAATTGCCAGCAAGTTCTATGATCGAATTTAGGTGCAATTACTATTTTGTTTTTAGAGAGAAGAGATATCAAGGTGAAAAAGTAAATAATTAAAAGGTTATAAATTGTTTTGACCTAAGAGTAAGATTAAAAGTGGAGTTTTCAAGTTTCAATTTTAACCCTAAAAAGTGGTATTGCACGGTGCAATAACCCAAGTTCTCATCAGTACATGGCAGCTTGGCAATTTTCCACAAAAAATAAAAATAAAAGAAAAAGATATGACTGTTCAAAATAGTCTTCTTTGTTTTCTTTGTAATTTATGATTTTATTTATGATAATAAATTTAATATGCTTTTTTAAATTTGTAAGAGATGATACCCTTCAATGATAGTATATTGATAAATATTGTTTTCCCAAAATGATATTGATGATGTGTGAAAATCAGTAAGCCGAATGCTTTAGGTTTCAACGGCGGTTGGATGACCTGAAAAGAAAGAAAGAGACTATCAAAGGTGACTGAGTTGAACCAGCCAAAGACCCTCCAACAATTAAGTCAAATTTCTTTCTAGGACTTGAATATGGTAAATGGATGAATAGTATAATGTACCTTAGACTGGTGAGAGTAGGTCATTTTTATAGAGAGTTTGGAGTGAGTCTACTTGTTAGGTGCCACTAACATCGATGTGTGGACTTAGTGGGGAGCATGAAGTGAATTTCGGGTTGCATAATATTTGCTTTTAAAAATGTTTTAGATATATCATTGCTCCAAAAATAATTATGGCCCTTCAAATATACTCCTTAAACAGGAAAAATAAATTTAAAAAAAAAAAAAAAAAAAAACCAAGACTAGACCAAACAATAAGGACTAAGGACTGAACAAATTATTCAATAAAAACCTATTCAAAAAAAAAAAAAAATAATCATCAAATTTGTAACTTTTTCAACCTATTATATAAAAATAATCAACAATTTCATTTTTCCTAGAAAAAAATGACTCAAGAAAATATTGTAGTCATGAGTTAATCCTTGATATGTCGGCAGTTATGCTTTTTTTGGCTTTGCAGTCGCAATAATTTTGCTATTTTTTGTGACAGCTCATAGTTGTAGCAAATATTATTCATTTTTCTTTTTCTTCTCTATATCATTTCAATTCTCTTATTTTATTACTCTCATCTCAACATTCTTAATTCTCACTTTATCTCTTATTAGTCAATTTTTTCTTTTTCTCTTTGTTAGTAGAAAAAAATTGTAACACTTTATATATTTTTGTATATAATTTTTTGTGACATTGATTTATTTAAGTTATTTATTTATTAAATTTTGTATAATTTAATTAGTGATCACCTTAAAAAAAATTCTTGAAGCCACCACTTGCATTGGGTTTGATTCAACTTCCACACGTTGGTTTGGTTCGAATTCTACACATTGAGCCCGTTTGGATGGGCATTTTCCTATACAAAAACGCAGGTTTGATACAAAACGCAATATACACAATCGTTTGAAGAAGCTGTTTCAGCTATATCATGTTTACAAATCGCACAAATTGGAGGATTCAAAGAAGCAATAGCTAACTGCATTTTCAATATCGAGCAAATAGAACGTTTTCACACCGCTATTTTTTTCGTTCACCAATTTCTCTCACTGAAATTTTTTTCGTTCAGCGCTATTATCATCTTATTATAATAGTGAGGAGATACTAGTATCATCTTATTATTTTCACCGCTATAATAGGAGGAGATACTAGTTGAAATTTTTTTCGTTCACCGCTATTATCATCTTAAATAAGAAGCATGGTCGATTGAGAATTATAAATAATTTGAACTAGTATCTCCTCCTAACCGCAAGTATACAATTTCTTTATATATATAAAATATATATATATATATATATATTTATTTTAGGTTACAAAAACAAGTCTAGTGATTGATTTAATAAGTTCTTAAACAAATAGGAAACACCGACCGAACAACTACACAATCATAACAAAAATATAGACACCGACTAGCTAGCGACCACACTTCCAAATACTTGGCAGTTTGTGAGTTCTAGTGCATGGAGAGAGAAGTGAATTAGTAGCATTATCAAGATTTTTTTTTTTTTTGGTCTAAAATTAAAATATTAAATTATTGGAATTGCTTTGTTGAGAAATTTGTAACATTGAAACTATCATCTTTTTTTCTTTTTTTGAGGGGGAACATTGAAACTATCTTAATTTAATGGTAAGTAAAGAATAAAATCAAAATTGCTTTTTCCCTTCACTCGAGCTTGACCTTATTTGCAATATTACACTATTATCTAGTAGCCCAATATTTATACTTGTTTTTTTTTGGGGTAAACTATATTTTGGGGGCCAAAATGGCCAAATGCCATCATTGACAAACATATATAGCATTCTACCACTATTTGCAAAATATTTTTTTGAAAGCACTCATAAATCACAAATTCAACTACTTTTAATAATTCCCTATACTTTTTCTTTTAGTTCCAATTCCAAAGTCTTTCTTTCTTAGTTTCTCAGCAATAGCTGCGTGGGTCTCTCTGGTTTGTTCTCCTCTTCTTCCTCTCTTTTTTATTTTTTATTTTTTTAATCTAGATAAAAAAATGGACCAAAAAAAAAAAAAAACTTAAAATAGTGCCCAAAAATCAGAAAATTTCATCATCAGTGAACTTGAAATTTATTCAAAATCTTGCCTAACAAAATGAAAGAGAAAACTGAGAGAGAGAGGCTGCTGTGATTGAGAGTTATTTATCAAGGTTTTCAGACCCAGACTATTCATTGAACCGTAAAAAGGAGAGCTTCAAGGTTTTTGAGGTCGAACCAGGGTTGAACCATTATGACGTCATAATTAATTTAATAATTAATTAAAGCCTAAATATAGATATTAAATTTATAAAACTAGCAAAATTGACTAATATATCTATATATGTGAGGGAAATTTAATGATTTTCAAGCATATATTTAATAATTAAATAATAAAGTTAATAAAATAAAATAATAATCATGAAAATATTAAAATTTATGATTAATTTTTGAAGTAAAGTTGAATATCTTTGAAAGATTTTAATTATAATTTTTTTTTATTCCTTGTAAAAGATGGATAGTTTAATTAAGTAGAATAAAATTGTGTTAAGTTGTATTTATTAAAAAAAAAAAAATTTTGCTAAGGGATTGGACCGCACAGTTCTTGCCACCAGTTCGTGCGGTCCAACCCCGGTTTTAGGAGTTATGGAATTAACTAAAAATCCGGTTTTAGGCTTAAAAAACCGGTTTTCATGGTTTGACCTCCCAATTCAGTCTGGTTCCGAAAACTATGTTATTGATACAAAAGGTTGCCTAAACTGCTACACTCCTAACAAGGAACTCGATTTCAGTGAAATAGAGTTTCACATTACACTATATATAATTTGTGGAACATAAGTTTGTGAAACTTAAGTTACATGTCAAATTTGAGTTTCAAAAACTTGAGTTTTAAAAAGTGGTAGATTGCTAAAATGTTTGCAAACTATGGTAGAACACTACATATTTTGGCCAATGATGGTATTGGGCCATTTTAGCCACATTTTTGGTCCCTATCGTATACACCAGCTTTCAATTTGATCCATAACCTTTCAATTAGGTCAATTTGGTCCCTAACCTTTCAGTACCATATCAATTTAGTCCCACCGTTATTTTTTGGATGAAACTTAATAATGTTTCTAATAGCCAAAATAAAAAGTTAGGGACCAAATTGACACAATTGAAAGTTTTGAGTCCAAATTGACACAATTGAAAGGTTAGAGACCAAATTGAAATATGATGTAAAGGATAAGTACCAAATATGTGGTTTACCCCTTTTTTTAAAGAAAAAAATTAGCCTTTTATATTTTTAGTAAGGAATTGATTATAACGAGAAGGAAAAAAAAAAGACTTAGAGGCTCGTGACAATTATTAACAATTAGTTTAAGTACATAAAAGTTTTGTAACTGTTAATGTTATTTATTGTGATTTTTATTTTCTTGACTTGTTGTGATTAGTGTATAGTAAAGATAGGGTTAGTGATGTATAGTTGTATACACATGAAAATAATATTACTTACTAGGTCATGTTAACAAATTCCTTTAGGACAATTGTTAATAAACTATAATAAGAAAGTTTTGACACCATTTTTATGAGAAATATAAAAAGCTATCGACAACATTTATTGTTTTATCATTCTCTCAATAAAACGTTTCTAAAAATAGCTCATAAACCAATGCCCTTAGGGCATTGGTTAACATTTCCCTTACTTTATTTATAACTGATAAATCAATAAAATTTGGCTAAATTATGTTAGAGGAGAAGTAGGGGCAGAATTTGCTTTCTTTTACAATGAGAATTTGATTAGGGTTTTAAATCCTTTGTTTTTTTAGGGAGGGGTAGGGGAAGGGATCCAATTCAAAAAAGAACATACTTGTTGGGATGCTTATTGGGCTTATTAGTATTTAGGAGGTCCAAATAATCTAAGGGCTATTGGCTTATCTCCTAAGTAGCCCTGTTCACAGGTCCGGTTTGTGCCCAACCCGTAACCAACTTGACCAAATTAGGTGAGGAATTTCCATACCTGTAGCCAACCTGTAACAATATCAGGTTCAATGGTTTTGGTCTCTCTCAGGTGGTAGTCAGTTTTAGGTGAAACTGAAAACCGCCAGAATTCGCTGAGAAGCGGTGAGGTTTCGTTAGATCTAGTGAGATCTTACCAAATCCGTCCAAGATTCAATGAGATCCGACTGAGATCTCATTGGATTTGTAGCAATTTTTGCCTAATCATGTAGAGAACTTGCTGGATTTGATGAACTTCAGGCAGATTTGATGCTGCCATATTTAGTTGGAAATTTCACCGAAAAACTTGAAAATCTCCAAAATTTTTGTATTTTAGTCTAGTTAGATCAGGTTTCATGGGTTTTGGAGGAGGAGATCTAAAACCAACCTGCTAGTGTCAAATTCTTGAAGGTTGGAACCCGATTTTGATCGCCAGAGCAGTTAAATCGAGTGGTTACGTGTTAAGTATAAGTGGGTTGGGTGGGTGGGCTGGACAGTCCTACACCTAAGAAAGATATTAAAACAATTATATCCATATTAAAGTCCTTCACAATGAGAATTCAAATTTAATTTTAGGAAAAGTTAATGGATGACTAATTTTATTTCCCATAATAATGATGCCAAAACTTTCTTAAAATAATTTATTAACAATTATCTTAATTTTTGTACTAAGTGTCTATTTTGATTTTTTTTTTTTAATGTCAAATAACTCATTTAGTATAAAAATCAAGACAACCTCCTCACTCACTTAAAGTAAAATCACATTCTCATTACAAAACAACAATTTAATAAATACCAATTACAACATAGTCCTCTTATAATTGTTCAATTATCAAAGGAGGTGCAAATTCAATTGTGATCATTATATATCATAGTTGTCATTATCAATGAAGTGATCAATTCAATTCTCTCAATCAACCTTAAAAAAAATTTGTGAGCCTGCGCCACCTTAGCCACATCCACAAGTGAAGTAATTTTATTTTTTGTTTAGCCAATGAAATGTTAGCTAGTAACCCAAGTGGCAAATTTAAAATAATGATAAATAAACATGTTTCTGAAATCCAATTTCTTAGGATAGGAAGAAGACTTTAATGCTATGTTTGGAAGTTTTGAGAGAAAAGAGAGTAGAGGGGAGTAAAGGAGAGGAGAGTAGTGGAGAGGAGAATAAAGGGGAATAGTTATCTCCCACCTTATTTGGACATTTTTAAAATTAAGTAAGGGGGAGTGAAATAATTAGTTTTTTCATAGTTTGTAATTTGGTTAATATGGAGAGGATAAATTTGGTAATTCATTTGGTTAAGCATTTCTATACTCTACCCTCCCCTCCTCCCTTAAAAAACAACTGAACAAGGTAATTTAACTTACTCTCCCTCCCCCCCCCCCCTACTTTACTCCCCTCTACTTCTCATCCATCCAAATAAGCTATAAAGTCTTGCACGTGTTACCGAAACAAGGTAATTTAACTTACTCTCCCTCCCCCCCCCCCCTACTTTACTCCCCTCTACTTCTCATCCATCCAAATAAGCTATAAAGTCTTGCACGTGTTACCGAAGGATATTGAAGTTCAATTGAAAGTTTGCAGATTCGATTAAATTGGAAATGTCAACCTAATGATAATGAGACAAAAAAGATAGCCAGAAATGTTTATCTATTTTATTTCAGTTGTCCACTCATCGTCTATTTATTTCAACAAAGTTTCTCCCCAAATTTGTTTGGAGAAAAATCTTACAAACTCATATTATATCTTTTATATTGAATGTGAATTTTCAAAATCTAACCGTTAGATTGTATGTTCTTATTACATCTTTAATGCTTACAAAATTTCAAAAAGATCAAAGATTAATTTCTATGTCATCAAAGAAATATTATAATTTCAAGTTTTTTTATATCTAAAGTTGTATATAAAAAATAAGTTAATTGATCAAATAGTAAATAACATCCGATTTGAATGAAATTTGATACGCATGTTAAGAATATAAGGAACATGAAATTCAACGGTTAAATTTTCAAAATTCACACCTAAAAAAGAAATATATAAGAAGTTTGAAGAGTTTCTCTCCAAACTAGTTTGGAGAGAAACTTTGATCCATATATTTTATCAATTTGTTAGTTTTAGTCGTATTATATACTAAGTAAATTATGTATTTGGTTCTTTATCTTTAATACTATATTTTAATTTGGTCTATAACATTTTAATTGTCAATTTGGTCTCTAACCTTTCAATACTGTGTTAATTTATCCCTACCGTTATTTCTTGGATAGAAATTACTGATGTGGCAAATGACTAAAATTAAAAAATAAACAAAAAATTAGTTTATGTTGATATGGTAATAAACTTTTTTTTTTTTAATTTATTTTGACTGATTGTCACTCAGCAATTTCCATCCAAAAGATAACGGCATGACTAAATTGACATAATAGTGAAAAGTTAGGGACTAAATTGACACAATTGAAAAATTTATGGACCAAATTGAAATATGATGTAAAATATAGAGATTAAATATGTAATTTACCCATTTTAAATTTGTTTTTATAGTTTATGAATAAATTTTAATATGCAACAACGTTAATTGTTTTAATGGAAGTTATAAGTTATTGACAATAACCAAGTTAGTAGCCAAATTTTATCCAATATAGATTCAAGTTCAACATATAAATTTTTTTTTTTTTTTTTGATAGGAAGACAATAACTTTATTACGAAAAAGATAAAAATAGTACATCTTGAGCCAAAGCAGACTCAACAAAAACTGGATTTTCCTCTATCCAAGTTACGTAGTTGTCAATATTCTTGGCATGCTGAGCCAAGATGTGAGCTGGCCAGTTCCCTGTGCGCTTAACATGTGAGAACTGGAAGAATCTGAATGCTTGTACCTTCTGACCAATGCCTGTAATGATGTTATAGATGGATGCTTGAGGACAGCTAACACCGAGCATTGCATCTACAACCATCTTTGAGTCACATTCAAAATGAGCATCCCTAATGCCAACATCCCAAGATACCATGGCAGAGAAGGGGTGGTCCACTGTCCCCTATCATGCAGCACCGGCCTTGAAGGTTGCAAGTTTGCTAGCTGAAACTCATCAGGCAGCAACCGTGCCTTCTGCAGAATCGTAGCTGCTGGTTGTCTCGCTTTACCTTGCCTTACTGCATTCCTGTTAAACCACATACTCCATGCAACTGTAATTACAAGCTCCAACAATTCATTACCCACCCGCTGAAAGAATTGTAGGTACCACAAAAGATCAATGAAGTCTCTAAACTGTACCCCTCGATTATCAAATGGAATTCCTGACAGCTTCCATACTTCCTGGGCACAGTCACAACTCCAAAATAGATGACCACTGGACTTAGCGCCTATCCCACAAGCTTCGCAAATTGGATCATTAAGAACTTTTCGATGACACAAGTTTTCCTTTGTAGGCAAAATGTTACGACTCACTCGCCAAGCAAAAGACTTGATTTTATTTGGGACATTTAACCTCCATAGATTTTTCCAAAAGCTGTTACGACTTTCTCTGCTGGAATTGTCAAGTCTCTGATCCAAAGAAGAAGAAAAGGCAATCTTGTAAGCAGTTCGAACCGTAAAATTGCCTTTGGACGTGTATGCCCATATTATCCGATCTGGGGGCAGCCTAGAGCTCAAGGGAATGCTCATAATTAACTGTGCATCATCTGGAGAGAAAGGAAAAGAAATTGATTAATTAATAACAATGAACCAAGATTAATTTCATATAGAGAATCATATATTATGGTCCATTAAAAAAAATACAAAAAAAAAAGGAAAAGAAATAAAGATTCAAAAAAACCCTAACCCGCAGGTACCTGACTTGACAAGCAACGCTAATGGGGTAGATTCGGGTTTTAAAAATCCAGCCAATAGCGGGTTCGGGCATTATGCATACCTGGCCTGAACTTGACCCATATATATAATATTAAAAAAATTAAAAAATCCTAGGTATAAGTACTGCTCTTTCTCATTTCTCATTTCATTTCCCTAACCTCCCAACCGCCCTCCCTCTCCTTCACTCTCAGCCGCTCTCCCTTTCCCTCACTCTCACTCTCCCTCTCACTTGCTGCTGCCGGTCCCTGTCTCCCTCACCATCACTGGAAAAGAGAGAAAGAGAAAGTAGATGCTTGACCTGGACAGCAAGATTGAGGCCAAGTCTGAGGCTCTAATGGAGGAGCTTGAGGCTCTTTGAGGTGGCAAAGCCACGAGAGGTCGTCTAAGGTTTTGGAGACATGAGGAACGCTAAGAGCTTCATTTGCCCACTCCATTCCTCTCCGAATTCCTTTCTTCAGAAAATCTATGTCCTTGCCAACCACCTCACCCAAGTGTCCCAAATTCCCCACTTCGCATCCCTTCTTAATCGACGATGTCGTTTTGGAGGCTCGAGCTCGCGTTGAATAGCGTCGAGTAGAGATTGTCGTCGACGGCGAAGATAATGGTGCCGTCGTCACCGCCGCCATTGCCATTGGTGACTGACAAAGAGAAAGAAACGACAATTCAGTTTTTAATAATTAAAATCTTTCTTTCATTTTTTAGGTTCATAAAATAATAAGTTTGTTTTATGATTGAAAATTTGAAACATGTGAGTGAATGAATGAATGGATGGTAAAGATGGTCTTGTGATGGTTTCTATCCACAATACTTAATTACTTAAATTTATTTTGTCAAATTTGTTGGAAGTGTTTTTTTTTTTCCTCATATTTGTGCTCTCTCTAACCCCATTTGGCTTAGTTATGAAGTTCAAGGTTTTCTGATTTGTTCTACAAGTTGGCTATGCTGTTCTACACGGCTTAAAGATTCAGACAATTTTTTTTTTTTTTTTTAAATTTTTATTGGGCCACTGATTAAGCCTAAGGTGGCATGGTTGGGCGAGGCATGATGGGCAGGTTCGGGGTTTAAAAAAAAACCGTTTATTAACGGGGCGAGTTTGGGTTTTGGGAGTGGGCCTACGGACGGGTTTGGGTACAAAGAAATCTGTCCTAAACTCGTTAATTTAGTCTATACTGTTATCTTTTGGATAGAAATTGTTGACAGGGCAAATGACTAAAATAAAAAATTAATTTCCATTGATATTACTATAAACTATTTTTTTATTAAATTTTGGCCGTGAAGGATTAAATTGACACAATACTAAAAGGTTGGGGACTAAATTGACACAATTGAAAAAGTTATGGACCAAATTGGAACATGATGTAAAATATAGAGATTAAATGTGTAATTTACCCATTTTAAATTTGTTTTTATAATTTATGAATAAATTTTAATATGTAACAACGTTAATTGTTTTAATGGGAGTTCTAAGTTATTGATTGCAATCATGTTTTTAGCCAAACTTTATCAAATATAGATTCAAGTTTAACATATAAATTGATTAATTAATAATAAAAAACCCATATTAATTTCATATAGAGAATCATGTATTATGGTCCATGTAAAAAAAATACAAAAAAAGAAATAAAAATTTATTATTATTTTAAAAAAACGAGTTTTATTTTATTTTGGGTAAGGCAACGCATGGCGAAGGAAGACTCCAATCTAACTTCTTTATTTTGATTTTAGTGTTTAGAGAGAAACATAGTTTGCTTTGCTTTTGTCCATGTGGAAGATCAGATGACTAGTTTATTGCGTTAGAAACTGACTAACAACATTTTTTTTTTTTTTTTTGAGTGAAAAAAAGAGTAGAATTTGTTAATGATTTTGGGGCGTTATTGAGGGTGGAGGGATCATACAGCCCCCTTATTATAAGTCTTAGGAAATAGCCCTTCAAGATAATAATATAATTTTCTTTGAGATTTTTGAAGAATAATTTGAACGGGTTTTGATCATTCTAGAAGGTAAAACTTAGTTATGGTTCTTTATGTTGTATATTAGGGTCCTTAATTAAATTTAAACACAGTTGTAATGACCAATAAAGCAAAAATAATGTTATTTTTTTCAAAAACAATTAGATTCATTAAAATTATGTGATTGAATTTAATTGAGTAATTTAATCTACTGCACCTAAAAAAACTATACGTCTATACCTAAGTTTATTATTTTGTGAAGATACCAAACATGGATTTATCCTTTAATTAAGGTTTTAACTGAACTCCTCCTAACTGTTTAATGTTTATAGCCTAATTCTTGTTTTTCGAAAGATTTAACAGAAGTATTCAATAATGTGTCTATGACACTGTCTGAGGAATAAAAATTTGAAAGTAGTTATTTTGCTTGGTAATCAAATTTTATATAACAATTGTTTGTCCAGGCTAACCTCTCAATGTAACTTATAAAAATTATTTACTGTATGTTGACAGAGAAGTCAGCAACATTGAAAATTCATTTTTGAAATCACAGGTGAAATAACGAACTCCAGAAGGAGTTATATGTCTCCATCACCTTAATTTCTTAATTAACAAGATATAGCCACACACTAAATAGCAAAATCTAAGTTGCAAACAAAAAGGACTTGTTACCATGCTTAATAAATAAACAGTGTTTTGTTCTTCTCTAAACTTGCAAGCAATAAAATCAAATAAAATTGAGAAAAGAAAAATTGGTTGACTAATTAGGTAATAAGTTTGCTACGTGATGTTAATGTAATCGTGAGGCTGAGACAGCCAGAAAATGGCTATGGTTTGTGTCTGCTATTTATAATTCTCCATTTGGTGTCAAATCGATGCATGAGTTTTCTAAAGGTTTCTCAATTCTCTTGAACGTGGAATACAATATACTCCCTCCAGCCTATTTTATTTGTCATATATTCTATTTTGAGATGTCCCAAAATATTGTTTTGTTTCTAAAAATAAAAATTATTAATTTACTAATATTCCTATTATACCCTGCTTTATTTTCAAAACTATTTGAACAGAAAACTAACAAATATTTTAAAAAAATCAATCTAATTGGGACACCTTTTTAGTTGTCTCATTAAGAACAACTCTTTAAAAAAAAAAAAAAAAAACTGATAAATTTATTGAGTTTGGCTTACCTCCCGTACTTTTTTTAGCTGGAATCTCCTTTTATTTTACTGAGAAATTGCCACATCACCCACTAACTAAATAGAAGGTAGAGATTAAAATTTACTACCACTTGTTATTGTGTATTTAAAACAAAATGACACATCCAGTTAAAAAAGTATTAGAGGTAAGTCAAACCCAAATTTATTTAAGGGTAATTATGTAAACTTATACATTTTTATAAGGCAAACAAGCCAAAAAATGATATTTCCTTAAAAATTTTGATTTTTCAAACAGGGTAAACAAATTGGGCTGGAGGGAGTAATTAAATAGGTTCATTGTAATTCCGGCACAAATATGATTAATTCGGCATGGACTACATGAGCTCCCAGTAATTTACAGGATAAGTTGATAGATTTTAGTAAAAGGTTGGTACAATATTTCTTTATATTAAAAGAAAAAAAAAAAAAAAAAAATAAGGTACACATCTTCGTACCAAAATACTCATGCCAAAGCTTTCACATATTAAGGGTCCATTTAGTAGAGCATTTTAGTAACATGTTTTCAGTTTTTAAACAATATTACACATTTTTTCACACACTTTTTCACCCATACATATTTTAAAAAAATACAAACAACATTACTCAAAATACACAGGCTCTAAAGCACTAGCAACTTGCAAGTTTAATTGTACCAATATTTTTAATTTGATTCGTAAATTTGTTTAAAGTATATTCCCTCTATCCCAATTTTTTGTCCTATATTCTGTTTTAGAATTTCTCAAAATATTGTCTTGTTTATAAAAATAGAAATTATTAATTTACTAATATTCCTAATATACTCCTGCTTTGTTTTCAAGACTATTTGAAAGGAAAACTAACAAATATTTAAAAAAATCAATCTAATTAGGACACATTTTTAGTTGCCTCATTAAGAAGAACTTAAAAAAAAAAAAAAAAAACTAATAAATTTATTGGGTTTGGCTTACCTCGAATACTTTTTTTAACTCGAATTTCCTTTTGTTTTAATGAAAAATTGCCACATCACCTACTAACTAAATAGAAGGTGGAGATTAAAACTTACTATCACTTATTATTGTGTATTTAAAACAAAAGGACACATCCAGTTAAAAAAGTACTAGAGATAAGTCAAACTCAAATTTATTTAAGAGTAATTATGTAAACTTATACATTTTTATAAGACAGACAAACTAATAAATGATGTTTATTTAAAAAATTTGATTTTTTAAACAGAACAAACAAATTAGGACGAAGGAAGTAGTTAAATAGGTTCATTGTAATTCCGACACAGAATATGATTAATCTGGCATGGACTGCATGAGTTCCCAGTAATTTACCAGATAAATTGATAGATTTTAGTAAAAGGTTGGTACAATATTTCTTTATATTAAAAGAAGAAAAAGAAAAAGAAAAAAATAAAATAAAGGTACACATCTTCATACCAAAAATACTCATGCCAAAGCTTCCACATATTAAGAGCCCATTTAGTAGAGCATTTTAGCAACATGTTTTCAATTTTTAAACAACATTACACACATTTTTACATATTTTTACTTACACGTATTTCAAAAAAATACAAATAATATTACTCAAACTATACAGCCCTAAAGCACTAGCAACTTGCAAGTTTAATTGTACCAATATTTTTAATTTGATTCGTAAATTTGTTTAAAGTATAGACAGTTATCATATAAAGTCTTCAGCCTTGTTGAAAGTTTGGGGTAAAGCATGTGCGATGAGATATCTATCACAAAAGGCTGATTGAGAGTTAAAGGTGAAGAGTGAAGACAGAATAAATACATATGACTAGCTAAATTAAATAGAATCATTGATTCATGAGAAAGTGTAATGAATAAACATCCATTTAAAAACTCATAAACATTCTTATAAAAAAAACACTCATAAACATTATGTAAAGAATTTCATGTAAAATTTTCATGCTCATGCTCAACGAGACTCCAATTGTAGTAATTGCCACTGTAATAAAAAATTGTAATCAGTCAATACAACCTTTCACAGACCCCTGATTATGACTGCACGGTATAGGTGCCTTCTTTTGACTGGGAAAATTCTCCCACTCCCAACAAAACAGTAAATGACAGTAACGTTAAAAAAATAAATAAAAAATAGTACTCTAGAAGAAGACATAGATATATATTGGTCAATTTTACCAGCTTGTCTTTTTGACCCAAGTAGCAAAAGTTGGCTCTCTCTCTCTCTGTAACTAGTTCCACCAACCAGACGTCTGAGATTTCTTCTAATATTACAAGTAGGCAGCGTCATGGCCTAAATCATAAGCCAATTGTGCAATGCAGCTGGTTGTCTTTCCTATTTGCTTTGACATTAATTTGGTGGAAAAGTCTCTCTTAGATCATAAGCAACCTGAACTAATCTAAATTAAATTAACATTACAATTGTTGCGTTAGAAACACAACAACAAATTTATCATTATTTTTTCACAATTGTCGAGGTGACATTGTGATAGGTGCTAACAAAAATAAGATTAATAATGAATATATGTAAAAGTGATGTAATTTTATGGTATGTGTACAGTACGATGTTCAAAAAATAAGTTTTAATTTTTTAGATATACGAGTAAGTAAAAAAATGTATGAAAATATATGTATTGTTATTAAAAACTAAAAATATGTGTTTAAACTCACGTATCAAATGGGACAATTACTGAGAATGAGTATATGTAAAAGTGATGTATTTTCAAAACTTGTAAACAAATTTTATGTAGCTAAATATTGTTGATGGGAAATAATGTGTTTTTTTTTTTTTTTTAATTTTTTTTGAGAGAATAAAAATATGACATATTTGTTTTTTTCAAAATATTAATGAGGAAATTGTTTGATTTTAAAGTTTAAGGAGGAATTGTGAACTACCTCTAACGTAAAGGATAAAAAGTATTTTAATCCTAATTTTATCTGTTTTTACTTAAAATGGTGCATAAAGAAAAAAGAAATACCAAACAAAATATAGAAAAATTCAACCCAAAGAAAACTGTATGTGAAACAGTGAAATTTGGCTCAACAAAAATTGACTAATAAAAAAAAAAATTTTTAGAAATAAAAATAATGGCACAACATTTTCATAGTATCTTTACAATTTTGTTATATTTTCCTTAACTTGTAAAGAATTGACACTTGAAAATATTGTGATAACAACAAGATGTCTCAATATTTTCACAAAAGAAATACTATGTTCACGATATTTTCATTACAAATCATAAGTAGTAAGTTGTTATTGGTAGACAAAAAAGTGATTTCATTGGTAAGTTTAAATTAGAATAACAATTTACCACCTAAGATTTGTTATGAAAATGTTGTGGATGTAACACTTTTTTTCTTCACAATACATTTATTTTTAGTTGTGGTTGGTTTCACTTTCCAATATGATATTTTATTATTTTATATGAACTAACACCTCAACAATTGTAAAAAATACTATGGTAATTTGTTGTGTTGATGTTTTATTATTATTATATAAACAAGTTCAACAAAGGCAAGCATAATGGTGGAAATTGAAACAACCAAAGTACTGTAAATCAATTTCCATATAAATAAATAAAAAAAAATATATATATATATATATATATGAACAAACCAAAGTACTGTAGCATTGTGCACGGTGATAACTCATTGGCTCTTTTATATATAGATAATTATATCCCTTTCATAAAGGTATGCAGAAAACCCACCGACCCGCCAAACCCGACTTGACCCAACCCGACTTGTCGGGTTGGGTCGGTTTTTAAGGCTTTGTGGGTTGGGTTGGGTTACAAAAAAAAAAAATATAGCGGGTCGGGTTGGGTTTGGGTCATAAAATTACAAACTCGCCAAACCTGACCCGACCCACCCATATTTAATATATATTTAAAATATATTATATATTTAATATTTTTTTTAAAATCAACTGTGGGGCACTTATATATATGTATATTTAAATATATATTATATATTTAATAATTTTATAAAAAAAAACTAGTGGTAGAACTGCACTTCCTCAGTTCCTCCTACTAATACTAATTATATATATATATAATATTATATAATTAATAAATTTTTTAAAATAACCAGTTCTTCCTATCCTATATAAAAGTTAATTAGTTCACACAAATCCTAATAAATTACTATTGTTGTTTAGACATTAGTGTTGTTTGCCTTTAATGAGTTACATTGATACTATTCTTTAGGTTTTTTTTAATATATTAATATTTATATTTTTTTCTACTCAATTTAATAATAATAATAATAATAATTTGTCAAATCCATGGGTTCAACCCGACCCAACCCGACCCATGTGGGTTGGGTTGGGTTGGACTTATGTGATGGGTTGGGTTAGGTTGAATTTTTTTGACCCACTATGGTGGGTTGGGTTAAAAAATCTCAACCGACCCAACCCGACCCAACCTAACCCATACACACCCCTACCCTTTCATGACATGAACAAAGCTAAATAATGCAACTCTGTCTGTTTTAGTTTTCTGTATCGATCTCTTTCCAAATTTGCTCATTAAAAAAAATTAAAAAAAAAAAAAAAACACANTCACATGGTGGACAAGTGATGCGGTCCACATTCCACTAAAAAAAATCTACCTGTTTAAAATTGTTAGTTAAGAATTTTTTTTTTAAAAAAAAATTAATTAATCTTATAATTTCTCAAGTTTTAGATGGTAGTAATACTTAGAAAGTTGAAATGGCAATATAAGGTGTTTAATTTGTTACCTAAAGAATATTGATTTTCTAGGTTAAAATCTTCAGCCAACTTATCTGATCACAAGTTTCTCTGACTCTAAGGAAGCTCTCTAACTTCTCTTAGGCTCCGCTTGGGAGGAGGGAATGGAATGGAATGGAAAAGAATAAAAAGAATAATTTTAGAATATTCTTCCCTTCTCTTGTTTGGGAGTTTTAATGGAGGGAATGGAAAATCCATTCTCTTATTTGGGAGTTTAAGTGGGAGGGAATGGAATGGGTAGGAGGGAACACTCATTCCTCTTTATTCCCTTAAAACCTCAAATTTTTATTCCCCCCGAAATTGGGAGGAATTGGAGGAAATGAAATTAGATTTAATGATTTTTTTATTAAAACTCCCAAAATACCCCTATATATTCAACCCTTTATTTTAAAATAGGGGTTTAATAGTAATATTGTCATAAAATGACTCTATTCCATTCCCTCCGTATTGCTCCTAAACATGATTACTTACATTCCATTCATTTTCATTCCTTTTCATTCCTTTATTTTAAAACATCAAATTCTATTCCATTCTTTTCCATTCCTTTCCCTTACTTAAATACATTCTATTTCATTCCCTTATGATCATCTCATTCTATTCCATTCCATTCATTTATGAACTCCCAAGCGGAGCCTTAGGCAGTAGAATAGAGGTCCCTTCTTCACGAAGGAGTTCTGTTTGTTTTTGTTTATTCTAAAAAATAACAGTGTTATTTTTTGGCTGGTGGTTTTTTCTTTCATGGGTTATGAGAAATAGAATAAACTGGTGGATACATTGAATTTTGACAGAACAATGTTCTGGGTACAAGTCCATGGTATCCCATACAAGTATTTGAATGTGGAAGCAGCTGAGAAGATTTGCAAAGTGCTTGGAGAAGTTATTCACTCCAATGACCCTGCCGAGACTAATGGTTTATGTCGGGGTCGTGTGATCTCTCTGGGGAATGGGGAGAAAATTTGGATCTCTTTCAAGTACGAACATTTACCAAGTATTTGCTATTGGTGTGGCTGTTTCGACCATAATGATAAAGATTGTGGACTTTGGTTGGAGAGTGGTGGAAGTCTCACGGAGGGTAACAAACAATGAGGTCTTCGTGCATTTGTACCTTCACGTAGGAGTGTGATATCGGTGCTTGGTTTTTACAGTAGTAAGGGGAATCAATCTTCCAAGAATTGTTATAGCACTACTAGGGCTGCCTCTGGTGTTTGGTCCCACCCACGCGGCGGCAGAAGACAATACAGAGAAGGAAGGGTCGCTGGAAGGTGAACAACAAAAACGTAGTCAACAAGATGTACCACCATTCATTACCATGCTGAAAACCCGGGATACGTTACCATCTGATGCTCAGGAATTTTCAAACGGATCCTCGTCATTAATGCATGTGAATCAAGGGATTGTGTCCTCTCCAATTACGTTACAATCAAGCACTTTAGCTGAGAATGGAAAATCTATCATAATTGAGGCGGCTGTGGAACCCACTGATAAGGTTATTGATTCTCCATTTATGGCAAAAAGTAATGATGATGCTTATGAAATTCAACCTAATGATGCACATGGGGCTCACAAGAATCCAAGTAGTAGCCCTCATTCCAACCAAAGACAAAAAATAACAAAGTGGAGCCGCTTGGACAAACCCGAGAATAAACAAAAGATTCAGTCCCTTGTAGAAAAGAAGGATGGAGGCAAATGGTTTTGAAGAGTGACGAGTGTTATTCAATTGTGGAGGCTAATGCACAGCCCCGCCAGGAATCATGAATTACTTAGTATGAAGCTGTTGTGGGCTTGGGAAACTATGTACAGGGAAGGAGTGTGGAGATTTGATCTGGGCAAAAGATCTCTCTGTCGTGTTTTTAGTGAGACATGGGCAGATGAAGCAAGGCTAATCTCTGTGATGTGGAACTTTGACTACGAACACAAATGGATTGTCCCTAGAGAAGGGAGAGGGGGAGGGCTTACTTTTCTGGAAGTCATCAATTAATCTCTCAGTGAAGGACTCTTCAAAATATTTTATTGATACAATTATCGATAAAAACACTGACAATGCATGGCGCTTTACAGGCTTTTATGGAGAATCAGTTACTTCAAGATGTTGTGATGCATGGGATGCACTTAGGAGATTAAATCACAGCCCAGATTCACCATGGTTGTGTGCAGGAGATTTCAATGAGATTGTCAGGCAAGAGGAAAAATTGGGTGGAGCAATTAGGCATCACAATCAAATGCAACTATTTCGGGATATAATTGATGAATGTGAGTTTATGGATTTGGGATTTATTGGGTCTCAATTTACATGGAGTAAGCATTTTGAGGATGGTCATTCTATTTAGGAAAGGCTTGACAGGGGTTTGGTGAACAATAGTTGGTTTCTGAAATTTTTAGGTTCAAGAGTTCACCATTTGCATTGTGTGTTCTTAGACCACTCACCACTCTTAATCAACCTCTCAGGTTTGGATCAGGTGCCTAGAAAAAAGAGTTTCAGATTTGAAGAAATGTGGTTGGTTGACAATAGATGTGCCGAGATTATTGGAGCTTCTTGGCAATCAGGTTTGTATCAGTTCAGTGATGATGCTATTTTCAAAAAGGTGGAGAAATGTGGGAAAGAACTAACATGGTGGAACCTAAATGTATTCGGCAATGTGAGGAAAGAATTAGAGGAAAAAAAAGAAATTGTTGATCCAAGCCGAAAGAGAAACTATGATTTCTAGGTCTAATTGGAGGGTTAGAGGTTTGAAGTCTGAGATTAATATCCTATTGGACAAGGAGGCGTGTATATGGTGTCAACGATCTCGGGTGTTGTGGCTCAAGCATGGGGATAACAATCCTAAATTTTTCCATAGCCGAGCAAGTCAAAGGCAAAGGAAAAATCTGATAAGAGGCATCCATGATCATACCAATGTTTGGAAGGACCAACTCGAGGATATAGCCAATGTTTTGGTGAACTACTATCAAGACCTCTTCACAACAGCCAATCTGACCCCATTAAATGCCACCCTAGACATTGTCCCTCATGTGATCACAAGTGAAATGAATTCCATGTTGATTGCTGATATTTTGGAAAGTGAAGTTGAACTAGCCCTGAAGTAGATGGCACCTCTTAAGACACCTAGACCCAATGGCATGCCTCCACCTTTTTACCAACACTTTTGGCAGGTGGTGCATCATGATGTGATCGGCTCAGTTCTCTCATGGCTTAATGTAGGTATCCTCCCTCACCCAATTAACCACACTTTCCTTGCACTTATTCCAAAATAAAAAACCCAGAAAATGCTCATGAATATCGCCCCATTAGTTTATGTAATGTCCTTTACAAAATATTTTCCAAAGTCCTTGCCAATAGACTGAAATCCCTTTTACCAAATATTATCACCGAGCACCAATCAGCCTTTACAAAAAACCACCTTATTTTTTATAATATATTTGAGACCCTCCATAGCATGAAATCTCATAACTCGGGAGATACAGGATATATGACCCTTAAACTAGATATGAGCAATGCATATGATAGGGTAGAATGGGTGTTTCTTGAAAATCTTATGATAAAAATGGGCTTTTGTGAAAGATGGATTGGGCTAATCATGATATGTGTAAAATCTGTTACCTACTCTATTCTAGTAAATGGTGAACCCAAAGGGATGATCACTCCAACAAGGGGTATTAGGCAAGGAGACCCATTATCCCCTTTCTTTTTCTTATTGTGTATGGAAGGATTACATGCCCTTATAAGCAATGCAACCAATTTGGGGGAAATTATAGTCTTCTCTTTTAGTAGAAGCCCCATCTGTTATTTGCAGATGCTAGTATTTTGTTTGTTAGGGCCACTATTGAGGAATGTGCAATAGTGCTGAATACATTGGAGACCTATGAGAATGCATCTGGCCAAAAGGTGAACAGGAACAAAACAGCTCAATTTTTCAGTAAATCCATTTTTGAAGATATGCGCCGGGCAATCAAAGAGACTTTGGGTGTGCAAGAAATACACCAATATGAAAAATACCTTGGTTTGCCATCTCTTGTTGGTAGAGGCAAAAGGAAAAGTTTTAAATTTCTAAAGGAGAGAGTATGAAGAAAATTGCAAGGGAGGGAAGGAAAATTGTTATCTCAAGCAGGTTGTGAAGTCCTAATCAAATTGGTAATCCAAGCTATCCCTACATTCACAATGGGGTGCTTCAAATTACCTCTTGGTTTGTGTAATGATATTGAGTGATGATAAGAAAGTTTTGGTGGGGTCAACGTGGAAACTCAAGGAAGATACACTAGTTAAAATGGGAAGAGATGACAAAATCAAAATTGGTGGGAGGCACGGGTTTTAGAGACTTGTCAATGTTCAATGACTCTCTTCTTGCCAAAAAAACTTGGAGATTGCTAAAAAATTCAGATTCACTATTTTCCAAAGTATTCAAGGCAAAATTCTATCCAAATTGCTCAATTCTCGAAGCAAAGGATTCTAGATCGGCTTTCTATGCTTGGTAGAGTATTTTGAAGGGGAGGAACATTATTAAACGAGGGGCAAGGTGGAGAATTGGGAATGGAAAATCAGTGAGAATTTGGCAAAGTCATTGACTACCTTGGAAGCATCCATCGTTGGTTTCCTTACCAATGATTGCATCTTTGGAAGAAGTAACGGTTGATATGTTAATTGATGAAGAAACAAGGCAGTGGAACTCGAAACTGGTTGATGGAATTTTTGCTCCAGAAGAATCTACACTGATTAAAAAAATCCCACTGGCAAGGCACGAAATTGAGGACTCTCTGTATTGGCCACTAACACAGGACGACAACTATACCAGTAAATTGGGTTACAAGTTTCTGAAAGAGGAAGTAGAGGTGCAGCCCCTAGCAAATTCAAAGTCTCAGGAAAAAGATTTATGGAAGAAGATTTGGGCTCTAAGGTTCCAAATAAGGTGAAAAATCATATGTGGAGAGCATGCCAAAACTCATTACCAACTAAAACCAACTTAGTATGCAGGACCATCATTGCTAATGAAAAATGTGATTGATGTCAAGGTGCTGCAAAAACAATGATCCATGCTCTATGGGAATGCCCAAAAATTGATGTAGTGTGGACCGATATTGACACCCCATTTTGCAACCCGTATTTAACCTCACATGGAGGGTAAAAGGGTAATTTTGCATTGAAAATATACATCTTGATTATGGCCATTAGATCCTTAATCTCATTTCACCAAAATGATCTTGATGTTGTAACGATCAAATCAACTGGTCATAAGCTCTAATCAAACCACCAGATTGAAAGTTATCATCAAATCAAGTTTTAATGGCTGAGATGCACTATCACAAATTGAGTCCGAGAATATGTGATTATGAACAATTGATTTCAATTGGTTATATGTATAATCAATTTGAGATCAATGACATGTCATAATTTGATTGGTTAGGACTACATTTTATGGTGAGGTTGAATACACCTAATTAATTAGATAGTTAAACATTAATTATTCAATGAGTAATTTGTGCAATTATCTTTTAATTAGAGTAAATTTTGACCCAATTAAGTCTGAAATGGGAGTGATTGGAGTCATTTAATGTTAATTGGGAGCTAATTTGGGACCTATTAATGTTAATTTTGTTGAAACCATTTTCTAACAAATGACCTCTGCTCACTATTTCATCGATATCTCTCAGAATATTTTGAATCTATGAATGAGGTTAATTTTCCCAGAAACTAGACATCCAGGGCTTCAATTTGAGGATAAGAACGAGACAATTCCAATCAGAATCGAGTCAGATATAATTTTTCGAAGTTGCCTCTACAGGCTGTTATAAGAGTTACGGGAAAACCTTATTTTGGCTTGCTCCTCACTCCTACCAATCTTTCCATTTAATGCACAAGATTTTTCCCAAGGCTAAAATGAGGTCTAGGTTCATGATTCTTTGTCAACCCTCATTAAATGGCCTTCCATTCATATTTCCTCCACCGCTACTATATAAACTCTCCCCCTCCTTCATTCCAGAACACAAAAAAAAAACCCCCTCTCCTCTCCTCTCTTGAGTTCTAGTGAAGTTGAGTAGTCTTGTCATATCTTGATCTTCATGAGACTCAGGGTATTGAGTGAGGCTCACTCTCCCTCTCCTAGTTCTTCTTTTTTCCTCCACCCTTAGGACCTCCACCAAGAATCTCCTCTTCCACCATATGGATCTTGCATGAAGGTATAATCCCTTTCCCTAACTTGTTTTTTGTGTTACCATGATGAGAATTTAAGATTAGAGTATGATAGTAATCATTTAGATTCCCTTGAATATATTTGAATGTTCTTAATTGTTCTTATATGTTCTTGGTTGTTCATCACATGTTCATGCATATCACTAGTTTTAATCTTAAATCTACATCAAAAATATGAAAAACATTTTTGTTTAATAATTCTTTCAAATCCTTAAATCTAGGTTATCACCATTCACACACATTCACTAGAATTTATTTTTCAATCCAAATGCAATGCTTAATAAATTGAATTAGGGTTTATCACATGCACACACATTAAATTCAACATGTAAATTGATTGACATATTGGATGATATGATATGATTGTTGGCCACCATAGTCTAGAAGACTAGTTTCACTGGGTAAGGTGGGTGCCTAACACCTTCCCACCTTGTAACATAGCCTCCGAACTTAAATCAAGGGTTAGTAGATCAAATGCTTATCATTGTAATTTTCAATTTCTAGATTGTAACTAGGAAACAAAGCCATGTACTTTATCTTAGATTGTATCTAGGACCAAAGTCATGTAATTTCCTATGTTCAATGTAAATTCAATTTCAAATTAATAAATTGAGGAATTTTTCAATTATGGTTTTCTTATTTTTCCAATAATTAAATAAGTGGCGACTCTATTGTAAAACCCTTAATCTAAAGGGGAAAATATAACTAGTCGAACCTCCATTTTGAGAGGTAATAACACGACTCCACCCATTCACGTGGGTTTGGCCCAACATCCATCAAAATGGGCCGGGGGCGCGGTCTCTCACAGTGGCGACTCCACTGGGGATATTGAGGGCTAAGTTTCAATTAGGTTATGGTGGCCAACCATGTCATTGTTTGTTTATTGCTTTTTATTTATAATATGTCTAATATGTCATTATATTGCATGTCATGCATCATTTGCTTAAATGAAATTTATTTTATTTATGTGCTAGCCCAGAAGCCTGGTAGTATTAGCCGTGGATTGTGGTCTTTCTGAGACTCACATAGCCAGCGGTGAACCTACCACCCACCGCGACAAGGACCATCATGGTTATGCCATGGTGGTTCATAGGCACAAACTGTACCGTTCGGACCAACGCGGCGCTCTTGGCGACATAACTTGGGAGGTACGGCGTCCTAGCTTATGGGGACCTTTAACCTACCTTCTACCCATGTTGTAATGACTCATAGAACCTTTAGGTCGGTCCATGTAAATTGCATTTCATTATGCATTTGTTTGGCCTTTGTTTGAACCATGATGACTCAAGTCCAACGCTTGAGCCCATTATGATTATTTGAACCTTGTATGATGTGAATGAACTCAAGCTAAAAAGCCTATGATTGAACTCTACTTGGTATGGAAGCCCAAAATTGTTTCTTGAATGAGTCTAAGCCCAACACTTGAGCCCATCAAAGGTGTATAGACATGATCAACATCAAAGGCCAAAAACTCACAAGATGCATACCTTTCAAGTGCAAGCCCAAGTCATTTCAAGCAAATACCAAAAGATCATAATCAAATTTCAAGTCTTCCAAGCGCAAGCCTAAGCCACTTCATCATAATCAAGGTTTAAGCATGCCAAGCCTCAAGCATCCTAAATGGACCAGGAAGAAGCAAGTAGCCTAACTTTGCCTCACTCCACATCTGGTTTGCAACATCATGGTTAAAGCTTAAAATTTGTTTGTATATTCCATGTTTCTATGTTTCTTTGTATTCAAAAATTTCATATTGCATTTAATGAGCTTTGTTCATGTATATATATTAAGAAAAAGCAAAAAACAAAAAAAAAAAAATTCAAAAAAAAATTCCAAGATTTCCAAATCTTTCCTAAAAAAGGAAAAGTCTTCAGATTATGGGCATTGAGCCCTTAAGTCATTAAAAAAAGAAAAAAGAAAAAAAAGAAGTTCTTTGAACTAGGGGCATTAGACTTCCTAGTGATTTTTTCAAAAAGACCCATTTTTTTCTTTCAAAGATTTCAAGATTCTTTAAAGTCTTCTTTTCAAAATGGTACATGAGGATCCCTTGGACAAAACTTTTTCCAAATTAAGATGTTTAAAACCTTGAACAATCAACTTGTACTGAGAAAGGATTGATTTCATTTGATTCGTGTAAACACTTTTGCTAAATTACTTTGAATAAAAGAAGAAATGGTCTTACAAGGTGAAAGTTCAAAATGGGTATGAAACACCCTTGAACGTTTAGACCCCCAAATTACAAAAATACCAATTCAAGCTTTATATAAAACAATTAATGTGCGGAATATGATAACAAGCTTATAATAGAATTTATAAAACAATCTAAGCCAAATATAAACATATCCACAGCAGTAAATATAAGGCAAAGATAAAGGAAAGAGAGATGCAAACACACGGACAACACACGATGTGTTATCGAAGAGGAAACAGAAGTCCTCGGCGTAAAACCTCTCCGCCGCCCTCCAAGCGGTGATAAAATCCACTAAAGAATATAGTTGGGATACATGAACAGCAGAAGACCCTCCAAGCCTAATCTACCCAAGTACCTAAGCCCTCCAAGCTTCTTGCTCCAACGAGGTTACGCCGAACCTATTTCTTCTTTAGCTTCCCGGATTCTGCTACTTGACCATAGCATCAACCAATGTATATTGGTTCCTTCCCAAACTGCTTCCCTAAGCACCAAATGGACCTTCTCACAGACGTGGGTGTGGTGAGATAAGGGTTTGGTAAATGACCTCTCAAGGGTATGACAATGGAGAGGAAGAGAGTAGAGGAATTTGTAGAGTCTCTTTAGATGAAGATTGGGGATGAGGCAATCTTGTTTTTCTCTAGGGTTTTCTCTCACAAAATTCTCTCTGGAAGCTCTCTCAATATGATGGGTATAAGGGTGTATATATAGTAGGGTGAGAAGGGAATGCAAAACGTCAGTTTTTGCCAAACAGGGCAAGTTGGCGACTTGGTCTCGCGGCTTGTCCAAGTCGCGAGTTCAAGTCGCGACATAACAGCCTGGCCAGTCTGGAACTTTTGTCCTGTAGCGTGACAGCTGGCGCGACCCTTCAGCTTCCCAGTGTGCCTCTCACGTGCCAGCCTTTGGCGGCTTGCCAGTCGCGATCCACCCGCGAGCCCTAACCGCGAACCTCTGTTTTTCTTGCACACTCTTGAGCTTTTCTTCACATCTTCTCACACACTACCCTTACAATTTTTCCACCTAAATACAGGGTTACTAAGTGCTAAATTACAAGCAAATTGGTCACGGAATAAAGCTAATTAGATGGTTGATTAAATTCAACCTTACAATCTCCCCCTTTGGCTATTCCGTGACAAAACCCTACAACAGACTCTAGACTTAAACGTGAGTTGGGAACAGTTGGAAAACTCACTCACACCTAACTCTAGATTCTGTAAAGCTCTTGAACATATGAATAAGTAACTCCTGAAACACAATAACATAGCAATATCATTGTATGCAGAAAACTTAATATGCATATGGAGCAAAATAAGCATGATCAAGCAAAAATGAACATAAGCATAAAAACAATAATTCATGGCAAGATCAACACCAGTAGTCACTTAAGCAAAAGTGATTACTATGTTCATTCACACAAGGAATGAACATCCGGACATGCAAAAATGATAAACTCAATTGAAGAGTATCATTTGCAAGTCCAACACTCAACCAATGCATACAAACATATATGCATCTAGGAACAATCCTACACGGGCACAAGAGTGTTGTACTTAAGATAATGCAAGGCATTAACAAGTACCAAAGCACAAAGCACAAAGGCTGCATATGCAAAGTTTTGCAAATACATGGCACAAACCATAAAAGCCTACAAACGTGCATAAGTACAAGAAACAACCCTCAAAGCTTACAAAAGCAACAATGGGTACAAACCAACAACATAAAGTGCTGAAAGATATAAGATGGATACAGAACTATGATAAAAACTAAAGATAGACAAAAACAGTAAACAAAAATCTGTTAGCTGAAATCTCCCCCTTTCGTTGAGCTCTCCCCCTGCCAACAGCATCTCCCCCTTTTTGTCAAGGAATAGCTAGTCGTCATTATCTTCTAGCTTTCTTTGAATTTCATCCAATTGAGTTTGAATCGAAGTAAACTTCGTATCCCATCGAGAGTTGAGATGATGCAAGATAGAAGTAAGATTGGACATCTTTGAACTCAGCTCATGAACAGAAGCTACAATAGAGTCTAGTTTCTCGTCAGCGGGGAGTGAACTGGAGCGCGAGCCACTGTGGGTCGCGGAAGCTTCTGTTTTGATTCCCTTCTTGCTGTGACCAATACTAGCGTTGAATGTGCGCATGTTGATTGGACATGGTTTTGCGCAGGGAACTTCATTCTCAGACGGATAGATCCCTTTACGCTTCAGAATCCGTGAGATGAGACAGCAAAATGGGATGCACATCCTTGATTCTGTTCTTAGAACAGTTTTGCGAAGGATATGAAAGATATGAGCACAGATGTCAATCTCGACATCAGAAATCAGATCATGAAGAAACAGTGCACGCTCGAGATTCATATACCCTGTGCTGGATAGGGGATACAGGTTGTGAAACATGACGATCGTGAGCACCCTCAATTTTGGAGGAAGAGATGAAACACTGACTGAATTCCCATTTGAGGAAAATTCCAGATTGTCCCCAAGAGCTGCTTTAAGTAATTCTTCATCCGGATGAAAATCATCATAGACCGGTGATATCCCAAGTATTGGCCTGTTGATGTGCAGAATCTCTGCTAGATATGCGGGAGAGACCGAGAAACTTTTTCCTCTAACCCAGCACTTAAGTTCATCTCCTTCAATAATTGCATTGGCATAAAACTCTTTTACCAGATCTTCATATGCATCATCAAGGTCAGAGAGGAGATAATTCCAGTCCTTGCGAGCAAACCATTGAGGAATGTTGGTGTCAAACAGAGAATGTTGGTCAAAGACTCTTTCAATCAGAGGTGTCGCCTTTTTGAAGTAATTTTCATGAGTCTGAAAGGCAGCATACGATCGAAACTTGTTGGGATCGAACACACCAGATGGGGAACGAGCCCGCTTTGGTCTAGGAGAGAAATCATCAATTTCAATGACATGTTCCTTCCCTTTGCTGCTTCCTCCTTTCACAGCTGATCTCTTGAATGGAGACATTTTCACTCTGCACTATGATTTAATTCACACACAAACACCAAACAAGACAGCATCCATTATTAGCAATATGTCAGTGCCATACCATGGATAATGAAGGAAACCCTAAACACTTGAAATTTAGGGTCAAAACATGACAATGAGTTTATTTAAACAACCAACACCATAACAAGAACACAAGATAAAGATGATCAGTGTATGGACTAGCACAAACATACAGTATAATCCGAAAATCAGAAACCCATGTTCAAACAAGATAAATCACAATACACAACAACATCTTCACAAAACGGGAAAAAATTTCCCAAATCAGGAAGTATGAAGGGTAAGGAAGAAAACCCATACCTTTTTGTTGAAGATTTGAGAGAAAATGATGCAGAAATGGAAGTTTTTCAACGAGAAACACGGAGTGTTTGTGAGAGTAAAATGAGGAAGACAATGAACAGTCACACAAGTACGAGGGAAAAACTGAAAACAATTTTGAAATTGTCTTTAAAATGCAAAACACGCGTTTTTCGCGACTGGATCAAGTCGCTAGTAAGTCGCCAGGTTAAGCCGCGAAACACTGTGAAGAAAAGAAGCTTGAAAATTTCTCTAAGTGTTTTTCACGACTGGAAGGTCTACCCATGAGATGGTCACGATATGAGCCACGAAATTCCCTGAGTACCTCTCGCGATTGGACCTTCCACCCGCGAACCAAATGCCACACTGACCTGCGAAATCTGGAAAACTCAAAAATTGGAATATTTCTCTAAGTCTTTTTCGCGATTAGAATACTGACTCGCTAGTGAGCCGCGAAAAATCTATGATTGAGCTTGCGACTGGGGCTTGCGACTGTGCTAACCCACGACTTAGTCGCCAAAACAGGGCAACACTGTTTTTGTAAAAATTTCACATTTTTGTAAAATCAAAGTACTTTCCAAAAACAAAACAAAACACTCAAAAATCTTTTTTGTGTTTGACCAACAAAGATTGAGCATGTGAAAACACATTTAATCAAGTACAATCACACAAATGAATATGACATTCATTGAACATAGACTTGTGTGTTGTGTGTGGATATCAAAAATGAGATAGTCCTTAGTCCAATGTGAAGTTTCAATGATCAATTCAATCAAGGCATACACCACTAGCACTAGATAATATGACCTATCTCAATTATAGAAGTATGCATATATGACCTCCCACAAGAACTTGATAACAACTCTTTGAAGCTTTTCATTTGGCTCCATATTCAACATATCATTTGCCATTTTTGAGCAAAGAAACTCTCATTGTGAGATAGATGCCTGAAATTTTTGATATTTCAATTAATGAGTTAGCCTTTGGCTTTTTGGGCATCTTTCATACATTTTATTTTGGTCGCTTTCCCTTTTTCCTAGTCAAATACTAGTATGTGCGACAGGCTTTTGCAGCTCTATATCTCTTTTCATTTGGAGATTTACATTTAGAGAGCTCTTTTAAAGCATAAAAATAAAGAGTGGGAAGATATATAGGCATGAGTCTATGCATGTCTCAAGATCAACAAAACCATTCACTAATCATTCATGACAAGGTTGAAGATCTATTTACAACAATCACATAGATTTCAGAATTTCTTCCACAATGATATGAGTGCATGAGAGACAAGCTAAGCTCGTTAAATGCACAAAGCCATTAGTACAAAGGTACAAGGCTAAACATGCTATGAGACAAAACTCAACAAAGTGATCAAACTTTTTGGATTTTCAACTTTTTATGTGTTTTTGGATTTTTGACACGAAAGTAGTAGAAGAATGATCAAAAACAAGAAAAATGTAAAAGCATTTTAAACACAAACAAACCACAAATTAAATAGATACTAAAAAACACAACGCAAATAACCAATCATATCCACAAAGCATAGGAAGAATTGATGCATGGACATGTTATAATGCTTATGCATGAGTACCCTTTGTCACCCACACGTCACGTGCATTAGGGTGATATCCTTGACTGATCGGGTACGAGAGTTAGGACTTTCAAACCTCCTGTTGAAGCTCTCCAAGCAAGTGGTGAAGGCGCCAATCATTTTCATCACGTCCGTCATTCCGGAATCACGGTTTTGACTCCTTGATTGCTCACCACCCCAAGACCTCAAGTCATTTCTTCTTCCTCGGGACCGAGGTACACTTGCATTGTTGTCTGCTCTTAGCTTTTGACAGTTAGGTCTAGTGTGTCCTTGCAGTCCGCAATAGTGACAAATATAATTTATTCTAGGACCCTGCTGTTGTCTTGGGAGAGATCTTCCTCTAGCTCCAAATCTGTCTTCAGATTGATTTCGGGACTTGTTAAACATCCGTTGATTAGCCACATTCTTTTTCTTCTCAGCCTCAACTATCTCTTGAGTAGACTTATCAACAGCCGTCTCTTTGGTTTTCACAAACTTTACTTCCTTGGTGACTTTGGCTGATGAGCTGCTTCCTCCGGTATATCCTAACCCGGACTTGTTTGAGGCATGTCTTTGAGATGAAATAACATCATCTAGCTACCTGGAGGAGACTCTATCTACCTTGGCATAAGCTTGTACTACCTCTTGCTCGAGAAACCTCACCTTCGTGTAAGCTTCTGATAGCTCACCATTAAGTGCTTCAATCTCACACTTTGCCTCCTTATATCTGACCAGCAGGCTTTTGAAATCTTCCTCAGCTCTCTTCATTTTCTTCACGGCTGCCTTTGCCACCTTTGTATACTCTCCTGATTTCTCAAGAAATATTGCGTAATTCTTTTGAAGGCTGGATGCGTCTTCTTCCTCTTCAGCTTTTGATTTTTCAACAATCCCAATGGACTCCTCATCAGAACATTCACCCAGCTTATTCACAAGAGTACTCAAATCATCTAAAGATCCCACATGTGCAATGGTCATGAATGCTGAGTAATTTCCTTCTCCGTCACAGCTTTCTTCAGAGTCAGATTTTGATGAGTCTGAGTCACTTAAAGTAGTGGCATAAACCTTTCCTTTTGACTTCAAATAATTTGGACATTCTTTTTTGAAGTGTCTATGTCCGTTGCACTCGAAGCACACAATGTCCGAAGGAGATTGAGACTCCTTCCCTTCTTTCCTCATAAACTCTTTTTTATCACCTCTTGAAGATGAGAATTTCCCTTTATTAAATGGTTTCCCACTGCTCTTCATCTTCAGAAATTTTCGAAAGTTCTTCACAAGATATGCCACTTCCTTTTCCACTCCATCTTCTTTGGAGGGATCATCCATTCTTTCGGTAAAGGTTTTGAGAGCAAATGATTTACTCATCTTGTGTGAAGGCAGTCCCAGTTCATATGTTTAGAGAGACCCAATCAGCTCTTGAATTTTGATCTTATCCAAGTCTTTACTCTCCTCTATGGCTGTGACTTTTGCTCTAAAACTTTCAGGCAAGGACCTCAAAATTTTTCTCACCACCTTGGTATCTTCAATCTTCTCACCAAAATTGAGTTTAGCAACGACAATTTCGTTGAGCTTCCCATAGAATGAATCAAACAATTCATCTTCACCCATCTTGAGTTCTTCAAATTTGGTGGTAAGCATTTGAAGTTTTGTGTCCTTCACCTTCTTAGTCCCTTCATAAGTTGTCTCCAAAATTTCCCAAACTTCCTTGGCCACAGTCATGTGAGATATCCTGTGGAATTCATTAGGAGACATAGCACAGAAAATAGCATTTAAAGCTTTACTATTAGCATTGGCTGCTACAAGAGCTGCCTTATCCCAATTGGCTTTAGGAGCCTCTGGTTTAGTCTAACCTATCTCAACCGCATCCCAAACGGTATCTTCTATAGAGCATAAAAATGCTCTCATTCGGACTTTCCAAAAAGCATAATTATTACCATAAAAAAATGGTGGAACAGTGAGAGATTGAGACTTATCCATCTCAACAAGAGGTCAAGGATCACACTCAGGTATTAGAACCGCAACAAGTGTACCCGCTCTGATACCAATTGAAAGTTCAAAATGGGTATGAAACACTCTTGAACGTTTAGACCCCCAAATAACAAAAATACCAATTCAAGTTTTATATCAAACAATTAATGTGCGGAATATGATAACAAGCTTATAACAGAATTGATAAAACAATCTAAGCCAAATATAAACACATCCACAACAGTAAATATAAGGCAAAGATAAAGGAAAGAGAGATGCAAACATACGGATAACACACGATGTGTTATCGAAGAGGAAACCGAAGTCCTCGGCGTAAAACCTCTCCGCCGCCCTCCAAGCGGTGATAAAATTCACTAAAGAATATAGTTGGGATACATGAATAGCAGAAGACCCTCCAAGCCTAATCTACCCAAGTACCTAAGCCCTCCAAGCTTCTTGCTCCAACGAGGTTACGCCGAACCTATTTCTTCTTTAGCTTTCCGGATTCCGCTACTTAACCATAGCATCAACCAATGTATATTGGTTCCTTCCCAAACTGCTTCCCTAAGCACCAAATGGACTTTCTCACAGACGTGGGTGTGGTGAGATAAGAGTTTGGTAAATAACCTCTCAAGGGTATGACAATGGAGAGGAAGAGAGTAGAGGAATTTGTAGAGTCTCTTTAGATGAAGATTGGGGATGAGGCAATCTTGTTTTTCTCTAGGATTTTCTCTCACAAAATTCTCTCTGGAAGCTCTCACAATATGATGGGTATAAGGGTGTATATATAGTAGGGTAAGAAGGGAATGCAAAACGTCAGTTTTTGCCAAACAGGGCAAATTGGCGACTTGGTCTCGCGGCTTTTCCAAGTCGCGAGTTCAAGTCGCGTCGTAACGGCCTGGCCAGCCTGGGACTTTTGTCCTGTAGCGTGACAGCTGGCGCGACCCTTCAGCTTCCCAGTGTACCTCTCACGTGCTAGCTTTTGGCGGCTTGCCAGTCGCGATCCACTCGCGAGCCCTAGCCGCGAACCTCTGTTTTTCTTGCACACTCTTGAGCTTTTCTTCACATCTTCTCACACACTACCCTTACAATTTTCCACCTAAATACAGGGTTACTAAGTGCTAAATTACAAGCAAATTGGTCACAGAATAAAGCCAATTAAATGGTTGATTAAATTCAACCTTACAAGAGCATTATCAGATCGAAAAATTTTGATACCTTTGAAAAATTGAGTTTCAACCATTTTTACAAAATTAGAATATACTTGCAATAATTCAGAACGATGTTTCATATTAAAAATCTAGCTATAGCGAGAGTAATTATCAACAAAAACAACAAAATATCGAGACCCACCAATACTAGAGACAAAGGAAGGCCCCCAAACATCAGAATGAATAAGGTCAAAGATATTAGTGAATATTGATTCACTAGTATTGAAATGCAAAGCTAGTTGTTTTCCTAACTGACATGAAACATAATAAAAAATTTCTATAGACATGGAACCTAACAAACCTCTAGAAGCCAATTGTTGTACCCGAGAGGAAGATGCGTGACCAAGTCGAGCATGCCAAAGTGCAAGGGAAGGAGTAGAAGAAATTGCAGCAGCTGTAGCAACAGAAAAAGGAGCAACAAGTGGAAGACAAAGGTTGTCCATGATAAACATACACCCAACTCTGGGACCAGTCCCAAGCTCCTGTCCCGTCCTTAGATCCTGCACAATACACCCATAATAATCAAAGATAATGCGATAACCTAACTCAGCTAATTGTCCCACAAAAAATAAATTGTAATAAAGGTCAAGAACATTAAAGACACCAGGAATCGAAAGGTTGGAGGTCAAAATGGAACCTATATTATGACCAGACATTGTGGAACCATTTGCTGTGTGAATATTAAGAGGGTGTGGTGCAAGTTTAAGTTCAAAAAATAAGGACAAGTGGGGAGTCATGTGATTGAACCATTGTTATTAATTCCGTTCCGTTCCGGCCGGAACGGACGGAATTTTTCGTTCCGGTATGCAAACCGGTATTGGAATGACTTGCGTTCCACCTCGGCTCAAATTTCGGGCCGTTTCGGGTCATTCCGGCCATTCCGGCCGATTCCGGTCAATTCCGGCCAAAATGGGAATTTCGGCCGGTACAAGATTTTGCCTGTTATAATTAAAAAAAAAAAAATCCAGAAACTGCAAAACGACGCCGTTTTGGATAGAACTAAAAAAACTTAAAAACCTAATCTTATGGTCCTCCACTCTTCGGGTCTTCATTTGTTGTTCTTCACTTCTCTGATTTCTTTTCTTTCACTCTCAAGCTCTCTCTCACTCACTGCCGTCACTGCTCACTGCTCACTGTGCAGTGTACTCTCAGCTTCGATCTATCACTCTCTTGTGCTGTGCTTTCTGCTCCTAGGCCCTAGCTTCTTCTCTTGACTCTTTCACTCTTTCTCTACTTCGGCCAAAGCAGGTATTCTTTCTCTACTCTCACTCTCTCGGATTTTTTAAGATTTTTTTTCTTGTGATTTGTTAACTGTTAAGAATCTTAAGATTAAGTGTTAGGAGCTGAAGATATGTGTGATTATGTGTTAATTTTCTCTCGGATTGTCATAATTTTTTTTTCTTATGATTTTTTTTATGGTTAAGATTTAAGAACTTAGTGTTTTTGGTTTTGACTCTTTTGAGTGGATTTATGACAATGAAATGTTGTGTAAGAAACCCAGAAATTTTCGGATTGTCATAGTTTACTATTCAATGAAATGTTGTGTTTTACTAAAACACAACATTTCATTGAACAGTAAACTATGACAATCCAAAAATTTCTGGGTTTTTTTCTTATGATTTCTAAGTTTTGTGGTTAAGATTAAGACGTAAGAGTTAAGAATTTAAGATATGTGATTTGTTTGTTCATCCATTTCATGCAAATTAAATTAAATTTTAGCTACATCATTTGATTGAATTTCATTTCATTTTCATTGAACAGTAAACTATGGTTGATCATCATTTTCATCATAGTTCAGCTGGTACTTCTTCTGCTTCTGTGGCCTCTGCCCCTGCAAGATCAGAGGATCCCGCATGGGCTCATGCCCGTGCAGTGCCTAATGC
>NW_027070475.1:103067-105416 GCF_002906115.3 Quercus suber
AAATGGTGGAAAATGACCATTTTTGAATGATGAAACTGTAGAATTCTTGTTCTAGCTGTTACTGATTAAAACATCAATTTTGGTGGGGGAGGTCAACTAATATTTCATACAAGCGGTAACCTTGGATATACATACAGTCCACGCATTGCTGGCTCATGAGTTAACCAAGCAATCCTTGTACCGTACCTCTCACTCACTACCTGCCCATCAGTGAGTTTGGTGGAATATTTATAACAAGAAATAATGACTGAAATTTTTAGATTGAAGTCATAACGAGCTGTTGAGTACAACTAACATTTCATACAAGTGGTAACTTTGGATATACATACAATCCTCGCATTGCTGGCTCATAAGTTAACCAAGCAATCCTTGTACCGTACCTCTCACTCATTACCTGCCCATCAGTGAGTTTGGTGGAATATTTATAACAGGAAATAATGACCGAAATTTTCGGATCGAAAACATAACGAGCTGTTGAGTGCAAGTTCTTAATTATATGGCTAGGAGGAGAATTTAGTGTTTTACTTTTGTAGAGAAGTTTGCTAGAAATGAAGTTAGAATTCTAGGTAATATTTGTATTGATAGAAGAACAGAGTATTGCTGCACAACTCTTTTTTTTTTTTTTTTTCGTATGTTCCATAGCTTTCATTTACACATAACATCTATTTATACATGTATTAAGTCAGCTAGATTACTACACAACTTCCTGCTAGAGTACTACACAACATACTTCTAGAGTTTGATTGAAATTACTTCTTCAATGACACCTAGGGCTGTTAATGAACCAAACCGATTATGAACAACTCGGACTCAGATCGATAAAAAGCTCGTTCATGTTTGTTTGTTTATAAATAAGTCAAGTTTAAGCCTTAATTTTAGGCTTGTTTAATAAATAAGCTGAGCCCAAGCAAAAAAATTTGTTCACAAACAAGCTCGTGAGCTATTAAACTTGATATAAAATAATTCAAGTATATATTCATTTATAACTTTATATGTGTTAGCTAAATATACTCATTACACATGTCTTAATAATGACATAGCCAACACGGGATCACTACCCATTACCTCAATTTTTTCTCTCCCTCTAAACTGACTAAGAATCACTTTAGACTATAGTTACATTTAAAAATAAATTAGTTAATTAAGCAGGCCACATATGATCATTCTCCAGGAATCATCTAAAGTAAAGTTATAAAATATGTTAGTATTTCTCATTCATAATAGCTATAAACAAGTATTTTTTTTTCTTCACCATCTAACGTGAATGTAAAAATTGTATTTTGAATATTTGCTGAAGCTTTAGTAGACAAGGAATGATGAATGAATTAATTTAATTATGTAAAATTTTAATTTGAATAATGACTAATCATAAGTAGGACTAAACACATGGTAAAATGAGCATACAATTTTTTTTCTTCTTCTTAATTTTAGAAATTTAAGCATTTGATAATGTAATTTTTTTAGATCTCAAGTTTAAAAACTTGACTTGAGCTCGAGTTTAAACTTGATATTAAGCTTGAGTTTGGCTTGACTAATTAATCAAGACAAGCCAAGTCAAGCCAAGTTCAAGCTCAAATACTATTTTTAAACTTGTGAGCTCAAGCCAAGTTTGAATTTTTGACTTTTCCTAACAAGCCAAGTTTGAATATGTACTACTTAACAAAACTCGGCCCTAAATACACCTAGTATGAGAGATGGAGTCTTTGGGCTAAATATTGCTAAATTTAAAACATATTTGCGTTATAGGTACTGTTATAAGTTATTTAGGGGAATGAGGAGAGAGATTGAATTTCGGCAACAGTGTTGCCGAAATTCAAGAAAAAATAGGAGAGAGAATGAGAAAAGGGAGGAAAGAGAAAAACTTGAATTTCGGCAACAGTGTTGCCGTAATTCATCTGCCCAATTTTCCTCACCTGCCCGGATGTAAGAGTGTGAGAAGTGTAATGAGTGAGTGCAAAAAAAAAAAAAAAAAAAAGTAATTGTGGCAATGGTATTGCCGAAAATGGTAGGGGGGAAAAAAAGTGAATGCCAAAATTTGGGAAAGAATTAAAGAAAAATATAATGTGCTACTTACACAATATTTTTACAATATTTTCACAATAAATCACAAGTAACTAGTTATTATTAGTTCAAATTTAAATTTAATATTGAGATTACTATTTTAATATAACAATAACAATAAGTAATAACCTGATACTTAGAATTTGTTGTAAAAATGTTGTAAAAATAGTGTACACTTAATTGAAAAAAAAAAAAAACTTTTTTCCCAATTGTGGCAATGGCATTGCCGAAATTGTGAGGAAAATTTTCCCCACAATTTTAGCAATGCCATTGTCACAATTGGGAAAA